>NC_077233.1:60443190-60743190 GCF_027887165.1 Monodelphis domestica | reverse complement strand
AAAATGCTGAGCTTTAAGAGCAGAATGGACAAGTATTACAAAATTCTTACTATTAAGGAATATCTGATCAGGAAAGTAGGATCATGGGATTTAGAGATGGAAGAAGCCTCAGAGATAATCAAGTCAAATTTTATTTTGCAAAATAGGCAGAGCCCAGAGGGAGAAGTAACTTGCCCAAAGTCATACAATTAATAAATAGCATAGCCAAAATATAAAACCAGTTCTCTTTCAAACCAGTGGACTTTTCATCACACTATGTTCCTTCCATTTCTAAATCCCAAGAACATTGCCCTATAGTAGTTCAGGATTGAAATGAATTCCCTAGACCAAACAGTCTATAACCATCCCAGGTGTAGCTCTGTAAGCCTTAGGATGAACCTGGGATTCAGAAGGAGATATGGATATCCCATCATTGACTCAGAGCAGTTGGTACAAGGTCAAATGGTACCCAGTCTAGTTTTATGGATCCCTGTTATACCCCAGACTAGATCTAGGCAGAGAATTGCTAGATTATGATAAAGCTATCACCTAACTCTTAGGAACTCATCACAATAGACCTTTAACTAGTCCTGGATTGCACTTTGGGAAAAACCTGGATTATAGTATTTGATATTCTTGAGATAGGAGTAGTCAGTGTTCCTGAAGAGAGGGATTCTGTGAAGTGAACCTTAGCAGGTTTCAGACAGAAAGATATATATGAAGATAAACACTCCAGGTATTTGGTTTAGCTTTTTTCTTTTCCAGGGCAAAGGGCAAACCAGCTGGTGACTAGCTGGTCCTTTCATCTTTGCAGTTTGCTGGCAAGCTCCTGAAAACACAGAGAGAACAGCAGCTGCCTTGCTGGAATAACTCACCTGAGATAGGCAACAGCTGCATTCTCTTGGGTGAGGAGACAGGGCAACTTGCATTCTCTCCAGAACTATCCTGGAAGGCTCAAGTGGGCAAAAACAATGGACTCCCTTAAAAGGGAAAGGCTCCAACTCAGAAGCTAACTTGTTTATTTTCTCTTTTGAGAGTTCAAAGATAAATCAGTATGAAATACCAGACTAGGTAGGTAGAAAAAAACATTGCCTGTATTTGTCACTAATTCACCACTCAAGTTGGTAGTATGTGAGCCAATACAGTGACTGAATTTCAATTATTCTTTTGTCCCAAACAGGGATTCTAAAATCTCTTTTCAGTAGGTTTCCTCTAATGTAAGAGATTTAGGAAAGTGGTGATTAAGGGAATGGAAGGCACAGTAATTTGTTTTTGTTTTTTTTTTTCCCATGAAATAGTACTATCATGGTTATTAATGGTACAGGCTGAAGACTGTTTCTTGTGCCTGAGCAAGTCTCTATGGAAAGATTCCCAAACTCAAAACAAAACAGAAGAGGAAACAACTAAGGATGTACTTTAAAAAGTCTCCTCTTTCCACCTCTACCTACCAAATCCTGTACTAAAGCTTTACCAGAAAATAGGATTGGGTGATAAGAAGAGGCAAAGAATCTCCTAGATTGAACACTGGGGCTGTTTTATGCTGGAAAAAAGGAAGATGTCTCAAAATAAAATCTCAGCTCTGACACAAGTTGTGTAACTCTATGTAAATCATTTAAATTGTGTGCCTTGGTTTCCTCACTTATAAAATGAGGACACCTCTCACATTATTTGTGAGGAAAGTGCTCTGTAAATCTTAAAAGTGCTATAGAAATGTGAATTTTTTTTAAAAACCCTTACCTTCTGTCTTGGAGTCAATACTGTGTATTGGCTCCAAAGCAGAAGAGTGGTGGTAAGGGCTAGGCAATGGGGGTCAAGTGACTTGTCCAGGGTCACACAGTTGGAAAGTGTCTGAGGCCACATTTGAACCTAGGACCTCTCCTGTCTCTAGGCCTAGCTCTCAATCCACTGAGCTACCCAGCTGCCCCCCAGAAATGTGAATTTTTAAGAGAGGCAAGGACAACTGTCTGGAATATTGTTGTGGATAGGAGAAATGAGGCAGAGGACCAGGACCAGGGAGTTCCATGAGTTAAAAAAGGCATCTTACAATTTATGAAGTGCTTTCCTAATATGCATTTATACCTCTATAGGTAAGGAGTATTATTATCCCCAATTTTAGAGATGTAGAAAATGGATTTAGGGGTGAAATACCCCTTTCCCCCAGTGTAATGAGGAAGAGATAAGTTTAGTAGGAAAATGAAGGTTTGCAGAGAAGAGATGAATGAGACCTGCAGAGAAAGATTCTGGAATGATAGAAGGAAGGGTTAAGCTGGGACTGAGGGGCAGTTGGCTGGGTCTCTCTGGATGTAACCTGGGGAGAGTGGCTGCCTGTCTTGAGGTTTCTACTTTCTATCCTGTTTGCTGTTCTTGTTGTCATCCTGTTGCTGTGTTTCCTTGGGAGAAGAACGTTGTGATCTTGACGTTGTCTGAACCAGCTATCTGAACTGTCAGTAAGCAGAGGTCTGGGTCCATTTGGACCTGGGACCTACCCTGAGGGTCCCTGCTAAATCTGTCACAGTCCAGCACCTCTAGTAATAACCAAGAGAGAGGGTTTAGTGCAGGTTATCTAGAACAGGGACTGGGTTTATAGATTAGAGAGGAGAGGAAGGTGATAACTGTAGTCTATTAAATCTCTGAAGATCCTCCATAAGGAGGTTTAAATCTGGGTTTTGTAGCTAGTGCACTAGTGACAGGGATTCCCCTTACCCTTCAATCTCTCTCTCTCCTGGAAATAAAATACACCTTCCATTTACTATATTCAGCTCTGTAACTGAGTAAATCTTTGTGATGGTCCCAGATCAGGCTCTGGCCTAGCCAGGACTAACAGTTAGGCCCTTCAATCCACAGAAAAGAACCCTGATACTGGCCCAAAGTAATCCATTGATATCCCATCTGATCCTACCTCAACGCCCCCCCCCCCCCCCCCCACTTCCATTACACTAGTCACCAAGCTTAGTCAATGATGTGTTTCTTCTCCAGTGTCTATTGAGAGTGAACAGACTGGAAAGCACACTGATATCAAAAGGAAGGATGATGTGCCTATCAAAAGGGAGAAAAAAGGGGCAGAAGGGTATGAGGGGGAATTATAGGGGTGATGGAACATGGCGACCCAGGGAAGTAGAACAGTGGGAAGGCAAAGGGGAAAACAAAGCGACAGCTGCAGCACCTGCAGAACCAAGCACAAGAGGCAAAACTGATGGTCCAGGCAGGAGGGCCAGGGGAAATAAACTGCTTCCAACCAGAGAAGAAAATAAACTATACTTATTGGTAATGCCAGCCTCAGCAAGAGGAATCTTTGCTCTGTCTTGACTTGGCCAAAAGGAGGGAAGCTTACCAAGACTTCTGGGATTTTTTATTCTCTATTGTACCAAAGATGCTAAATTTGGCTTTTAAAATTATGACTATTTTTAAAAGGGAAAGGTGGTCTCAAGCAAAATAGAAGAGGCATCTTTCTTGCTGCTATCCCCTGAGGTGCCTACCTAGCTGGAGAGTTCATTGCATTTCAACACTGAGAGAGTTACTAAATTCTCTCTCTCTCTCTCTCTCTCTCTCTCTCTCTCTCTCTCTCTCTCTCTCTCTCTCTCTCTCTCTCTCTCTCTGTATGTACTCCCCTTACTTTATTTAATAAATGAAATCTCATCAACTTATCCTTCTTCTATTATCACTGCTGACATCAATCTGATAATATTGGCTTGGTGTGGAATCGTGCTATTATATGTCCTCCTGATATTTAATTTAAGAGAAACATCGGCAGTGGGGTGAATTTGTGAAGCAAGCTTTTTATTACTGGCAGCAGTAAGAACGCTGCAAGTGAATTAGACATTCATCTTAGTCAGGGCCAATCTAGTGGTTCAGGAGAGGTTTTCTCTTTAACCCACTGCTGGCGGGCAAACAGCTGAAGGTAACAGCTGCTTACTAAGGGACCAGGTTGCCTTGGTCTTCTCTAACTTGTTCCTATTGACAATGTGCCATTCAGGCAAGGGTAAGTGGAAGCAAAAGATTCCACCATCGATCAACATGCCAGGCTGGATCACTATCAGCTCATCAATAATGGCCTCCAGCTGCCCCAATTCCCTTTCGGCTGAAAAGTCAGCTATTCAGAGAGAAAAGGACCTGTGGAGATGGCATTTCTACTGTGGGCTCAGGAAGAGCTCTTAGTCCCATGAGGAAATGAGACACAAATTGGCCCCTGGCTACAGCTTATTCAACAATGCAGGGGCTGCTTCATGACAGGATTCTCCTCTGGGACTACAATGTGAGATTATGGATATATATAGATAAAGATATTGGGGGTGGAAGAAGAGAGGACAGAGAACAAGAAAGAGTGGAACGAGAGGGGGAGACATCAATCCTGCTTTTGTTTCCCCCTTCTCCCTGAAAAAAGGGAGCCAGAACTTTCCCTCATTCATCTGCAGTTCCCTCCTCTGCTCCTTATGAGATTTAGCTGAAGTTTAAGGGAGGTACTGGGAATGGGATTCAGGAGAGCAAGGATGAAGGGGAAGGTTCTGCCCTAAAGTCACTAAGGGACTGACTGATCTTCATTGAGCTGGTCACCTTTCATGGACTCAGTTTTCCCCAACTATCAAATGGGGATAATAAAATCCCAGGCAGCTATCTCAGAGTTGTGAGAAAAGTCATTTTATAATGCTGAAGTGCTCTTACATCCCTCCTGTTACTTCTAACACAGCTCTGGACTGCCTAAGATTTCTTGCTACCATGATCCAAAGCTTCAATTGGTCAAATGGCCTTGAGCTTCAATTACCTGAAGCTCCTCTCTTCCCCCCATCCTCTTTCTGGGCAATCCTTTCTATTTGTTTATTTATTTTTTTGGATAAACTACTACCTAGCCACATCTCGTTCATCTTCTGCCTGTAAAAACTGGCTTTTAAAATCCAAGGTTAAGGCTATTTTTACTTATTACATTTTGTTTTATAAGATTTGGCTCATCTTTTTGGCCTTTTGGGATTTTTGGATTCTGATTTTGTCATCCAATGAGTCAGCTATAACTTTTGGCTTTATACCACCTGCACATTTGATAAGCTTCTCTTCTGCCTTTATCAAGGTCACTGATAAAAACAGAACCTTGAGGCACTCTCCTAGAGACCTTCCAAGTTGTCATGGAAACATTAATAGCTCCTTGTTAAATCCTGTCTTTCAACTAGCTCTGACTCTACTCCTTGATATGATCACCTAGCTCATACTTTCTCATCTTTTTCACAAAAGTGTAACATTGTTGAATACTTGACAATCTATCTACAGCATTCCCCTGATCTGTTTCATAGTAACCTTAAAAGAAAAGGAAAGAAAATTAATATGGGGAAATGATATTCAGCAATTCTAATGTCTAAGAATGCTCAGTTCTGCTGCTAGACAGTCCTAAAGATAACATTACAAGCCATTCTCTATATGATACAAACTTTAAGTTGCTTTCTTTAAGTACCTAAGCTATTTAAAGAGCTGCATTTGCTCTCCTTCTTGCTCCTATGACCAATGGCAATTCAGACTTCTTTTTAAAAAATTGTTATTTAATTGATTAAGAAAAATTTTCCATGGTTATATGATTCATGTTCTTTCCCTCCTCTCCTCCCACCCCCTCCTGTAGCCAACGAGCAATTCCACTGGGTTTTACATGTGTCATTGGTCAAGACCTATTTCCATATTGTTGATATTTGTACTAGGGTGATCATTTAGTCTACATCCCCAATCATATATCGCTATCAACTCATGTGATTTAAGCAATTGTTTTTCTTGTGTGACAAGGAAATCACTTTAAAAGACTGATATATATTAATTTAAGGTCGCCAAGGAATTCAGCTATGTAATTCCTAAATGAAAACTCAAGTCAGCAGTCAACCTTTTATGGAGTTTAATTACAAACAGGAGGAAGAAAGGTATTAGAGATAGAGAGAGAGAGAGGGAGAGAGAAAGGAATAGGGCTTAAATACTACTTCTGTTTAGGCTGGGCCAAAAGGCCCAAGCCCTTAGATAGCTGAGGCAAAGAAAAGAGATTAGTCCCTATCACTCAAGTGACCAAAATGGAGAAACAGTCTCAGGGGCCTCCACCTCCAGCTTCCTTCAGAGCAAGCTTCTCAGAGCACAACCTCTCAGAGCAAAACCTCTCCAACCAACCACCATCAGTCCTCAGACCCCCGCTATCTTTAAGGAAAACATCCAAGTTCCCTCCCCTCAGTTTTCACATCTACCAATCACTGTCCATGTCTTCCCTGTGCCAATGGTGGCTCTAGCTTAACCCAGGACCACCCAGAGGTCTGTGGCTTTGCACATGTCTGTTGAAGGTCATATTCTCAAATAATTAAATCTTGATCCTTTGCTGCAGCCCTTCCTAAATCCTGTTACCCTGAGTAGGGTGGAGATTGGAATAATTAAATTTTGATCTATGCTGCAGCCCTTCCTAAATTCTGTTAGGACTGAGTAGGGTGGAGATTGTAATTTCCAAGACTTGGTTCTGTCATTCCAAGTATCTCTATTGTATCAATTCTAAAATCAATCATGACTCAAAGAACTTCCTGTTCTATGCTTAAGCATAGGTCAAAGCCCTTTCCATTGTTCAGCAAAAGGTTTCTGTCCTAAAGTAATCTTAAGAAGGGAGGAGGAGGAACCTCCCATGCCAATGGGGTTCACATTCCAATAGACTATCACTAAGAAATTTTCCAAGTATGAAATTTCCCAATGGTGAAATTTCCAACATTTATAAGTCTAAGAAATTTTAAGGTTTACACTTGTTTCTACTCCCACAGTTCTTTCTCTGGATGTAGACAGCACCTCTTCTCGTAAGTCCCCAGAACCGTCTTGGATCACTGCACCACTGCCAGTAGAGAAGTCTAGTACCACAGTGTATCTGTTTGTGTATAAGGTTCTCCCGGTTCTGCTCCCCCCACTCTGCATCAATTCCTGGAGGTTGTTCCAGTTCACATGGAATTCCTTCAGTTCATTATTCCTTTCAGCACAACAGTATTCCATCAGTAAACCCAACTTCCACCTCTGAAAGCCTAACAGTAAACCACAATTTGTTCATCCATTCCCCAATCAAAGGGCATCATTTTCCAATTTTTTGCCACCACAAAGAGTGTAGCTATGAATATTCTTGCACAAGTCTTTTTCCTTATTATCTCCTTGGGGTATAAATCTAGCAGTGGTATGGCTGGATCAAAGGGCAGACAGTCTTTTAAAGCCCTTTGGACATAGCTCCAAATTGCCACCCAGAAGAGTTGGATCAATTCATAACTCTACCAGCAATGTGGCAATTCAGATTCTTGACTGGAATGGGAAGAAACATTTTTTCTTGTGAACTTATCTGGTCCACATATGTTCAGTTGAGTTTTGAGGTTCAATCAAGAAGGATTACTCTCAAGGGTGAAAACCATTCCAGTATTTCCTATACAAAGCAGAGTTGCTAAGACCAGTAAGGACCTCACTGTCCTCACAGTAAGAATACTGATGAAATGTGAATCCAAACTATTAGGCAGAGTTGGTCTGAATTCAGGAATTCTATTAGTTGGTCTCTATTATATTTGACAACAGTGTTTCGGAGATGTCTAAAACCAGGACATACTTCATTTGAGCATGAAAGCTTCTGATAAATCTCAATCTTGTGCCACCTCCATGCTTATTTATATGTGAGTTCTTCAGTTCCAACTCTGTATAAAGAGGCAGAGAATGAGACCTAGGCTAAGGTTTCTGGGATAGGATCTTCATAGGAGAGTAGTATCATAAAAAAGAAAGAGAAGGGTCAAAAGAAAGTTACTAGCTGGAGAGTTCTGAAAGGCACTGCCTAGAACAGTGAACATCTTTTATGCTAATATCACTTTATTCAAAGTAGTGTGCAATGCCCAACACATACTCCTCTCTGGTACACCAAGTGTTGTACTGTTCTTTATGCAAATGTTTAGGTTGTAAATCAGTGAGGTTATACAATGCAGTGTTTGGCATATGGTAGGTGTTTAGTAAATGCTTGCTGACTGATGGAATGAGTTGGAGGAGCCCCCCCTCCCCCAAATGGAAAGGAAGAGAAAAAAGATTAGTGAATGGGTACTATTCTATACATACTATACTATACATAGGAATGAAGAGTAGGAAATGAGGGAGAGCCCTCAAATACTGGGCACACAGGGTACAAGAGCTTGTATGTGACAATTGCAGGGGTAATCTACTGGCCACTAGACCTTGGTGATGCTTTCCAACTCTGAAGTCAGGATAAGGGAAAAGCAGAATAGGGCAGGGCAACTTTCTTCAATTCTCTACCTTTGGTGTTATAATCTGTCCTTGCCAGCCATACCATTGCTGGGTTTATATCCCAAAGAAATCTTAGGGAAAAAGACCTGTACAAAAATGTTCATAGCTGCACTCTGTGGTGGCAAAAAATTGGAAAATGAGGGGATGCCCTTCAATTGGGGAATGGCTGAACAAATTGTGGTGTATGTTGGTGATGGAATACTATTGTGCTCAAAGGAATAATGAACTGGAATGACCTTCAGGAAGTGATGCAGAGTGAAAGGAGCAGGACCAGGAGAACAATATACACAGAGATAGATACACTGTGGTGCAATTGAATGTAATGGACTTCTCTACTAGCAGCAATGCCAATGATCCAGGACAATTCTGGGGGACTTATAAGAAAGAATGCTATCCACATTCAGAGGAAGAACTGTGGGAGTAGAAACATAGAAGAAAAACAACTGCTTGATCACATGGGTCAATGGGGATATGATTGGGGATGTAGACTCTAAATGATCACTCTAGTGCAATTATCAATATGGAAATAGGTCTTGATCAATGATAGATGTAAAACCCAGTGGATCTGTGTGTCAGCTATGGGGGGGGGGGGGGAGGACGTGAATCATGTAATCATGGGAAAATACTTTAAATTAATTAATTAAATAAAAAATTTCAATTAAAAAAAAAGAATCTATCCTTGCCCTTTGCTTAGCATGGACCCCTCTGGTATACTGGTGAAGTCTCTTGGCTCCTACTCAGAGAAAAAAAAAACTGTTTTTAAATGCACAAAATAAGATATTAAGGTTCATAAGGAAACCAATTATATACAGTTATCAAAATATTTTATAAGTTCATAGACCCCAGATTCGTGGAGCCCTCACATTCCTGTGAGCAAAGGAGGAGCTACAGGGGAGGTTTTAGGATGAGCAACTTAGACAATATTAAGTCATGTCAGAAACTCTACACTGGGGTAACTGTAGAGGACAATAAATAACAGACAATTCCCATTGATAGTAGAAAAAATAGCATTTTTGTGAGTTTCTTCTGATATAGCTCTCCCATACCAGGAGATAATTATGTTGAAGTTCCCTTGCTCTATATTTGACATACTTCAATGCCTGTGAACTTTTGAAATAGGTGGCTGTTAGGTTAATACTAGATAGCCTGAAATCCCAGATAACAACTATTAAGGCCCATCTAAGATGTAGAAATCAGGTTCTAAAAGAGGCTGAGAACCCCACTGTACTCTTGCTGACCCTGATCTCACATCAACTCAGGGGCTAACAAGGAGAAGAACCACAGGAAAAAGGCCACCTACCTGTATATTCTGCCAAGTACCAGAGCTGTCTACTCCTCCTCCAAGCTTTAGCCTTCTTGTACCCTTTCCTTTCTATTAATGGTTTTAAGCCCTAGGTGCTCCCTGCCATGCTTTTTACCCTGTAGTCAATAAATATCAGAAATGGATTTGAATTTAGTGCTCTCTAATTCCAAATCTGACCCATCTCTCACTCAACGACACCAGGAAACTTCCTGGAAAGCAGAAAAGATTGGATGGAGGGGGAACATAATTAATAGCTAAGCAGAATCAGGTCTCATTTGGAGATGTGGGTGGGGGGCTAGATGGTACTTTTAGAGTGATTCTGCAGTGATGTGATAAAATATGTGAGAACACTCTGTAAAGTATAATTACTGGAGTTGGTTGGACTGGACAATTGGAATAAAGAAAGACTTTTCACACACCTGTAAATTTTTCACTATTCTAAAAATGCCCATACTCACTCCAAAAACAGTCCTGTTTTGTTCTGTGATAGAGGAATAGTCCAGAGCTTTTGAATGACAGAGCCTGGAAGAAATGCAAAGGTTTCCATCCTCTGTGGGGGATGGTTGAAAAGGCTTGGAATCTTGAAGGAAGAGGAGATTCCAAGGAGAGGCAGCTGATCTCTCTTGAGACAGCAAAGGTAACAGTCTGATCAGAGACTATACAAAATCCCTCATTGAACTTAATCACCCCCCCCCCCCCCCAAGATACCAAGAAGTGTGGCAGAAACCTGAGAAGAATAAGAAACAGCATAACAAGATCTCACACAGCTCCTGTACACAGGGTTCACAAACCTGAACCTCTCAGAGACCAGGCTGTCAAGCCTGAGTCTCAACTTTGGAGGAAGGGAAAGGGAGATTTTAGACAGACAGGGAGGGACTTCCTTTCCCTCTTTCCTATAGACCCTAACCTTCAGACAACTTTCTTATTTTACCCCTAACCACAATTGTTAGAATAAAGTTCTCAATTATCCTAAATCAACTTCCTTGTCATAGTGGAAGGAGGAAGGAGCTGATTTCTCTCTCCTTCCCCAAGGGAAGAGGTTCATCTATTAAATCAGTTATTAGAGGGAGATGAAGGCAGGATTAGTGGGGAGACATATTTGAAGACAACTGAAGGAGGGAATCCATCTCACCCTCCTTCTATCTTCTGGGCATTTATCATCAACTCTTTCTCCATTATACCCAAACCAACACTCTAGAATACAGTTCTAACTTTTAAAGTTATGCTGAATATAAACTAAAAGGTTGAGACCACAAAATAAGGGCCTGAAGGGCATAGTTTGGATGTTTAGTGATTCAATCCCACAGAATAGAGAAATGCCAGCACTATAAGCAAGTTGAGTAGTACCACCCAGGTGTGACCAAGAATGCAACACTTCCATTCAGTGTACATATAACTGAAAGTTCAGTTTATGGACAACACAAAACAGTCTGACCAGTCACATTAAAGACCTAGTTCCCTTTTCATCCCAAACAGTATCATCCACTTTACTAGTATCAGTGCTGGAGGACTTGAGGCTATTTCCAAAACTTAAAACCACATCAAAGAATCAGTCAACAAACCTTTGCTAAGTGCCAGGGATTCATTCCTACTAAGGAAAATAAACATAATGAGCCTAAGGTTTTAAAGGTAGTGAGTTCTAGAAGAGTCTGAGAAACATTTAAGCACCAATGGTACTGAGTAATAAAAAGAATCCCAGATTTGTGGCCAAGGATGGATCAAAGTTGGCTTTTCTGTTTATGACTTGACACATACTCTTGAGGGTCATTGTTTTCCTATGTACAAAGAAGTGGGAGTGCAAAAGTCTGTGACCCATGAATGCCCTATGGCCAATGAATGCTTTGATAATGGCAGCCTTATTGGAAAAACAATCATCTACCAAGGAGATTTCTTGGAGGGGAACAAAATTAATCTGAGTGTATGAATTTTGTTCTGCAATGTATTATTGTCATAAAATTCTAGATTTATAATTTTTTTATTGTTTGAGAGTAATTTTAGGAAAAGAAACTTGATACCTCCCCAAATCAACTGTAAACTGTTTGGAGAAGGCACCATGGAAATGCCTACAGAAACTACACACTGCACCTAAAGATCCAAAATGAACTTTGGGATATAGTGAAATTGAACGGGGGAGTGGGGGTAATTTTTAGTTTTGTTCTCTTTCTCTTTTATTTTTCTCTTATCCCCAAATTATTGTAATTTCCCCTTAGAAACTGCAATATTGTATATACCTGTAATTAGAGATCTTTTAGAGTTGATTATGTGTACTGATTCACTGGGGAAACTAGGCACCATAAATCTAGGAGATTTCTACATGCTTGTTTCCTAATGGAATTGGGGGAGGTGTGTTGTGTAATTAGGATTTGAACCCCAAGATTCTCTTTCCCAGCATCCTACTTTTGTTCTCATGTTACATCCTTATGTTTTGGAGATAAAGTTTTTGTGTGACCCCACTCCTCTCTCCTTTTATTTCTTCTACATCAAGTGATTATTAATAAATTTTATAAAACATAATACTTGGAGTTATTGGACATTAATTTAAATGTTAATTTAAATTTTACAACCACTTTTTAAACCAGTTACATTATATCACACGTTGTATATACTCTAGGCATAGGTCAGGCAAAATTCTACCTTATGTCCTAAGTCACAATATGGCAAAAAGTTCTTGAAAGTATGCAGGCAGGTGGGTTCTATGACCCATCTTTTATGTGTTATTATTTCTCTATTTTATTTCCACTGTTTAAATTCATGCAAAAAAGGAAAGAGAAAAAAATCTTTGGTAATAAGGATTGGTTTAAACCAGCAATATAATAGCTAAAATTTATATGGTACTGTACTTTAAGAATTACAAAGAACTTTATATACAATATCTTATTTGATCATCACAACTCTGTGAGGTGGATAAATTATCCTCATTTTTCTGATGAGGAAAATGGGAGTGATAGAAGCTATGAGATTCATCTTTGGTCTCACTCAATAGTCAAAGGTGGGATTCAAACCTGGGTCTCTACTGATTCCAAGTCCAGCATTCTTTCCATTTTACCACAAGGCCTTTCAAAATGAAATTTGGGAGCTAGGAGGGGCCTTGCTATTTTATTGGTTTAGAAAACTATCTAAAGAAATAGGTTGGTACATTTTTTGCAACTAAGTGTTAGAGAATTGCTTGGAGCCTTGAGAGGAGGCTAAGGGACTTGTCTAGACAGCCAAGTGATCAGGAGCAAGATTTGGACATAGGGCTTCTTGGCTTTGAGGCTGGCTCTATCTTGCTATGTGACACTGCCTCTAAAGATGAAATTTCACTGTTGTTTTAAAAGGAGGTGGATTTAAAAAAATATTTTAAAAATGAACATATTTTCATCTTCCTTCCCCAATGCCTCATTGGAAAAAAAGACAAAGAGAAACAAAATCCTTGAAACAAATATGTAGAGTCAAGTAAAACATATTCTCACATTAACCATCTCTCTCTCTCTCTCTCTCTCTCTCTCTCTCTCTCTCTCTCTCTCTCTCTCTCTCTCTCTCTCTCTCTCTCTCTCTCTCTCTCTCTCTCTCTCTTCCTTCCCTTTCTCCCTCTCTTTCTCCCTCCCTCCTCCTCTCTCTCATTCTGCACCTGGAGTCTGTCCCTTCTTTTTCAAGAGACAAGTAGCATGTCTCCTCATGGTCCTCTGGTCATTGCATTAATCAGAGTTCTTAAGTCTGTGAAGGTTGTTTGTCCCTCCAATGTTGTTATTATATAAATTATTCTGGTTCTATTCACTTTACTCTGCATTAATTCCCTCAAGCCTTCCTGCATTTCACTTAGACCATCCCTTTTATCTTTTATGCCCTTATGGCATAATAATATCCTATACATTCAGAACCCAGAATTTATCTAACCATTCCCCAATTAATGGACATCTCTTTAATTTCCAGGAAAAAAAGGTAAAATTATAGGGATAAGAGGAAAGTTTCATATTTAGCTTTAAAAAATAAAGCCTGGGAGTGAGTATTGAGGGGGAAGAACATGACTTGATCAGGTGGAAAGACCTAAGGGTTGTAGTGGACTTAAGAGTTCAATATCAGACAATAAATACTGTGATATGGCTACCAAAAAAGCTAACAGAGCAAAATGGTATTAACTATGTCCAAAACAATGATCATTCCATTGTCTTCTGTGCTGATAAGAACACATTTGCAATATTGTGCTTGGTTCTGGGCCCAACATTAACAAACTGGAGTGAGTCCAGAGGAAGATCATTAGGTAGCCAAGTGTCAAATCAAGTCATGAAGAGTGGTTGAAGGAACTAGGGAAAGTTTAGACTGGAAAAGAAAAGACTTAAGGGTAGGGAAAGATACTGATCTGCAATTACTTGAAGGACAGCATATAAAAGAAGACAATTTTAGACTTATTCTGCATAATTTCAGAGGGCAAATTGGAAATCAATGGATAGAAATGACAAAGACACCGAATTTTAGCTTAATAACTTCTTTTTAAATTAAAAAAATTTCCTTTATGGATTATTATAAAGTTTAATTAATTAATTAAGAGTATTTTTCCCATGGTTACATGATTCATGTCCTTTCTCTCCCCTCCTCCCAACCCCCTCCCATAGCCAATGAGCAATTCCACTGGGTTTTACGTGTATCATTGATCGAGACCAATTTCCATATTATTAATATTTGGAATAGGGTGATCATTTAGAGTCTACATCCCCAATCATATCCTCATCAACCCATGTGATCAGCAGTTGTTTTTCTTTTGTGTTTCTACTCCCACAATTCTTCCTCTGAATGTGGATAATGTTCTTTCTCATAAGTCCCTCAAGAATTGTCCTGGATCATTGCATTGCTGCTAGTAGAGAAATCCTTAATAACTTCTAAATAGATATTCATCCCAAAATGGGATGGACTGGCTTAGGAGGCAGTAAACTCTCCATCTCTAAAGTGCTCAATGGCTTAACATCCACTTGCTTAGAGAGGATTTGAAAGGAATTCTTATGTTTAATGGAAAATTGGATTATATCAACTCTCAGGTCCCTTCTAATGCTAAAATCCTATGACTGAGGTACTGTGGGGTCCAGGCAAAGGATGGAACTTTATGCTTCAGCTTTCTGGGTTATCCTGGTTATGATTAAGGACTTGGAATTCATTTAGAAGGAGGGGTATTTCCCCTGATTATGCATAAGGACATTTCAGTTATTTTAATTTTATCCCTTATTATGTGAGGTGTTCAATTTTTCAGCCTCTCATCAATGATCTCTCTAATATGGCTAATGCCACAAAGATCCAAATCAGATTAGTTTTCACTGGGTGTTTGGTTCCTATAGAGTTGTCAAGATTTATAGTTATTGTTCAACTAAAGCTGTCCTAGCAGCTAATTCTCACATTCATTACTTATCAATTTCCCCTGAGGTCACCTTAACTCTGATCAAATTATGACATGAGGAGTTGAGAGGAAGAGGAAAGAAAAAGCTAATGAAAGGACTACATGGATGGGGTGGTGGTGGTGGAAGAGAGAGAGAGAGAGAGAGAGAGAGAGTGAGAGAGAGAGAGAGAGCGCGCAAGGAGAAGGAGAAATCTACCTTCTTCCTAGATTCAGGAAAAGTCAATCATCTTCCATCTTTCTATTGCTTTTTGGGATAAGAACACTATGTGGAGCTATCTGGAGAGGAGTGACAAAAGATACCTCATCATGGTTGAGGAGTTGGCAAGGAGGCCTTTCTAGACAGCTAAGACTTTAATTCTTTTCCTTGGGTTACTGGCTCTGATGGAGATTCAGCAGTGTTTACTATTCCAATGTTCTTCCCATCTGTTCAGAACTGCCTGACTGAGGCCAGCAGTGAGCAAATTCTCTATCTGTGGGATACTTCTGGGCATGTTTCAACTCTCATCATTTTGGGAAAAGATCACAAAAGCTGGTCAGAACTTCTTGTGAGTTCAAGAAGGCCCCATCAACAGGTTATTTTCTGACCCAGATTCCTAGGTTCTAGTTCTCCTGTGCTTAGTATGAAAGAACACTTGGATGCTAATGCTCTTATTCCCACCTGCAAAGATAGGTTTCTCCACCATCACAGAACCCAGGAGGGTGGAAGGGGGTCCCAATAAATCATTAAGATATGTCTAGGCCTAAGGCTAGCAAACTCTCATACCTGCAGTTCCTCCCCTAATCCCTGTGATTCACATTCACTGTCTGCTGAATCCTTTTTTTCTATTATATCTCCCTTTGATCTTCTCCATCAGTAGTAATCTCTACTCCCATCTCTTTACATTGTGCCCACTAGAGCCCTGTTTTATTATGAACTGTAGTCCTTGTCCTCTTATATCTTGTCCTCTCAGATTCTTCTTTCCATCTTCCAAAAATTACTAAAACTGTGTTCTGTCCCTGATCACCCTTCTCCCTTTCTCCAGAGTTTGCTCTTTCTTCTCGAGTACCAATCCCAAACCCCACAATGGGCCAGGTTGAGGTGAGTTAGGGCCAGGTTGTGAAGAGTTCTAAATGCTAAATAGGTTCTTAGAAATAACTGAGAGTG
This sequence comes from Monodelphis domestica, assembly GCF_027887165.1. NCBI lineage: Eukaryota > Metazoa > Chordata > Mammalia > Didelphimorphia > Didelphidae > Monodelphis > Monodelphis domestica. Next base: position 60,727,149 of record NC_077233.1, on the reverse strand, counting down.
ACTTTTGAGTTTCCCAAGTAAGAGAGTAATGGACCTATACGGCACAGAACTTTGTAGAGGAAAGATGAGAGCAAAGAGAGATTTAAGGAAAGGAAATCAATTAGGAAGATATTATAATAGTCCAGGTGAGGTGTGATGATGAAAATTTGAACCAGGTTGGTGGCAGTAAATGTGTAGAGAGATAGGACTATATGTGAGAGATGTTATTAAAAAAAAAGAAGAAGAAGAAAGAATCAGATTTGGCAACTGATTGGATATGTAGGGTGAGTAACAAGTCAAGAAGGACACCAAGGTTGTGAAGTTGGGTGACTGGAGTGTCCTGAACAGAAACAAATTAGTTTAAAATAAGGGTGATTCTGGGGACTGTAAAAAATGGAGACTTGAATCCAGGACTTCAATCCCCAGAAGTCCTTGCTCCACTTCCCCAGAATGCTTTGTAATATCACTGAATTCTCACCTGGGCCGAGATCGAGAAGGGGTATTTAACCTGATTGGAAAGGCTATTTAGTTCTTTTTTTTTTCTACTTCCGCTTGGGAGCAGACGCGGCTCTCCACCTAGTAGGCAAGATGTGAGTGGTTGTGAATAGGCTCTTTGGGCCTAGACATGTGCCTCTCTTACTTGTATTTTCTTTATATTTTAATCTTCAATAAACCTCTAAAAATATAATACTCCTTGCAGAGAGAAACTAAATTTCTACCTGCATCAGCTTCCTAAATTTTAACTCTTACAGGACAAAGATAACAAGTTCTGCATAAGACATGTTGGGATTGAAATGCCAAGATATCCAATTTGCTATATGAAATTGATAACTGGTCTAACATCTAGATAACTTCTTTGGAAATCCAATTTTCATGTTCTGGTTGAGTCTGCTCCACTGTTCTAGCTTATTTAACAATTTATTATGACAATTAGCTGGGGGTCTGACACATAGTCATGTCACCACCACTTCATACTAAAAGGAACCATGGCAGACTTTCCTCCCTTTGAGAAGAATCCTTACTTCTGAATTGAAGTAAAAGGCAAATTCTTAAAAACAGTCCCTTATAATCAGAGCTCTTTCTAGAGTCTGCCTAACTAAGGTTTGTTATCTTTAGAGTAGGTCTTCTATTTCATAACTTAAGATTTAATAAAGGAAGCCAGTGTCTGGAAAGGAGGTTAGGAAATGCTTTTTGTATCAAAGAGACTGAGAAATGAACAAGAGAATCTGAAGTCAGCATTCCCTTTAGAGACCAGATTAATTAATGCCTTGGGCTGAGGTGAAGTATTTTACTGGAAGCAAGTTCAATTCACAGGGTTAGTAGAATTTAGGATAATGAAACACAATACATTTGGAGATGTCCAAAGATACACAATTAGCTTCACTGGTCAAGATGGACACAGATGGAGCTAGAATACAAATCTGGATGACCACCTGTCAGGGATGGACTAGACTTCAAACTGAGAATCTGTCTGGAGAAGAAAGGGTGCAGAATGGCTTCCAGAGAGACTGAAGCATTTTAAATAGAATGTTCTTGTTCCTCTATCCCAGTATCTATTTAGACAACAGAGGATTTTTCTATTTTTCTATTTTTCTCATAAAAAACTATTTATGGAAAGAAAAGGATATTAGAATATGAAGCTTTGGCTAAATAAGAAACTCAGAAGTGAACCAGAAGATCAAAGCTATATGAATAAGGTGTTATATGATCACAATGAGAAACAGGAGCCTCTTGAAGTGAAACATACAAAAATCCAAAATAATCTCTTAGAACAGAGTAGTAATTTCCAAATGGAAATAATTAAGACTTGACTTTAGGAATATGTCTTTCTTGAAAGAATTACTCTGATACCATTTCCTGCCCCTTCTCCCTTTTCTGGAATGGCCACTGTTTCTGGTACTCCAAAACCCATTACAAACATCAAGGTAGGAATAAATTCATATCTATATAGAAGGAAATTAAAATATATTTTTAAAAACTGACCAGACCATACAAATATTCAATATTTTTTCTCATGTTATCAGCTTGAGACCAATAGAATATTTTGAGATATACGGTCCAGACACAGTGTTTGTATTATATGTTACCACTAAAAACCACAGTGGGAAAAGCAATTAGACAATTCATTAATTAGGTTCCTATTTGTAGATCTAATGTGATAGCAATCATTTGTTAGTTTACATTAAACCCTCTGTATTCTTGACAACTGTTGTTATTACAAAATCTTCAATAAATGTCATAAACATATGAAATTCAAACTTATGACAAATTACTGTATAAACTAAGAAAACTTGAGTTATATAGGTCACAATAGTAAACTGAGCTGCTTAATTAAGGTATTAAAAGTTATTTCTTGTTTCCAGGCTATTAGTTCTCCTCATGGTAAGTTACTCTTTAACACAGAATGAATTTTACATTTCAACACCAAGGAATTAGAGAAGTTTAGGGTTGTCAGGGTTATTGGAAATCATCTAGTTCCATGTTGGCAAACATATGGCAGCATGTGTGCTGGAGCATGCCGAAAGGGGTGTTCCCTTCCCCCTCCCCACATGCTCCTGAGGACATTTCTCACATGACCTGCCCCTCTGCCTAGCAGCCCAATGGGAGCATTTCTTCCCTTCCCTGTCTGAGGTAAGACAGGGAGGGGCTCACATGTAGTGTGAGGTTTGCAGTTTGGGCACTTGGTCTCTAAAAGGCTTGCCATTACTGATCTAGTCCATACCTGAAATGGAATTCCTACTTCCCAAGGCAGTCCATTCACTTTAGGGAAGCTCAAATTGTTAGAGGAATTTTTACTCATAGGAAACCTATATCTGATGCTTTCCTTCAATTTTCACTCATTCAATTCAATAACGATATTCATTAAGTGATCATGATCACTATGTGCAAAATGCTGTGCTAAGTAAGCATTGTACTAGGTACTGGGAATACAAAATTTAAAAAAGGAAAATAGTCCTTACCCCTCTCAAGGTGTTTGCAAGGGGGTACAACATGTAAAAAAGGAAGTACAGTGTATAAGTAAACTTTTTTTAAACAAGCAGGCCTCCAAAAGATTTCTAGAAATATGAAATAAAATGTTGGGAAATTTATATTTCAGAAGCTGTAGGTTCTACAAATTATGAAGTAATACAGCTAAAAATATAACATAAAAATCCCACTCTCTCTGAACCTTGCCCCTTCTATAAACCTATTATCCTCCTTTTAATTCCTCTATCCCCTAAGTACTTTTTAGAACATTAATTTACCCCAGCTCTGACTTCACTTTCCTTTTCCAACCTCAATGCAAAATTGGCCATTTCAAAACTACCAAGTCCTCTGCTAACAAATCCCTTGTCCTCTCATCCTATCATTGTATTTCTTCTTAGAATGTGAACTCCTTAGGAACAAAGAATGTTTTAAAATTTCTATTTTAATCCTTAGCACTTAGCACAGTAAGTGTTTAATATATGTTTCATTCATTCATTCTCTATAAAAACCTCAGCCTTGGATTACTCCTACCATCTATCTACTCCTCAACTCAAGTTGTTGAATGAAGGTAGAGGAAATCTCATAACTGCACACTGGGAACATTACAAATTTATGTTATCCAACCTCAACTAGGTCCTCACAGAAGCAAGGCAGACCTTTTATTCTTCTCTAAACTGATTCTCTATCACTCCCCACAGAATCTTTCTAAACTTTTTCCTCCCTCTGTAAGTCTCTCACACTTCTGTGCTATCTCTCCTGCCACCCCCCCTTCTCCCCAGCCCTGCAGAAGACCCTGTCTCTTACTTTCCTGAGAAAATTGAGCCTATTAAAGACATGAGTTTCCTTTTTCTCCCCTTCTTTTCATCTCAAAACACCTCAACACCATCTCCCCCTTTCTCACAGTCTCTGACAAAAAGGTGGACCTTCTTCTAGTCAAGGCTATCCCATGTGCACTCGGATCCTATTCCCCTTCCATTTTCTTCAGAAGACTTCTTCAATCATCCCTCCTTTCTCTAGTCTTCCATTTTGTTTTAATCCAGTGGTTCTTTCCCTACTACAGTTAAACTGCCCAAGTGTGTCTCATCTTAAAAACAAAACAAAACAAAAAACCCAAACAACTTTCACTAGACATTATTATTCCCTTCAATGTATAGGCCTCTATTTCTCCCTTTCTCAGCCAAACTTCTTGAAAAGGCTGTTTATACTCATTGCTTTTCCCACTTACTTCCCATTCTTTGCAATCTGGTTTCTGACCTCATAACTCAATTGAAACTTCTCTTGCCTTAAAGGTCAATGATATCTCTTAATTGGCAAATCTGATGGTCTTTTCTTAGTCCTAATCCTCTCAATTAATCAGTAGCATTTGAAACTGTTATCTATTATCTTCTTCTAAATACTCTCTTTTCTCTAGGTTTTCATGACATTATTTCCTTTTGATTCTTTCTCCTATTTTGCCATTCCTAGTCAGACTCCTTTGCTGACTCATCATCCCATATAATCCCCCCTTTACTATTAAGGGGTATCCTATCCCCTAGGTTCTGTCCTCTTCACTCAAAACATTTTTTCTTGATAATCTCAACAGCTCCAAGTGGCTTTTAATAATCATCCTTTTGAAGATAACTTACTCTCTCCACACACATATATGCATGTATCTTTTCTCTATAGAATACACATAATATGTGCGTGCATATATATGTCTAGATAATCTCTTCCCTGAATTTCAGTACTGCATCAACAATGGTCTAACTTGTCTTTTCCACCTGGATATGGGGAAAAAATATGGCAGTTTAGAAGAGGGGAAGGTTTTGGAGAAACATAATGAATTCATTTCTGAATATGTTGAGCTAAAGAGTTGAAGACAATTAGTTAGGTGGTATAATGGAGAGAGTATTGGACTTGGGAGTCAGGAAAAACCTTGTTCAGATCCTATCTCAGATCTGTAACCTCAAACAAATCACTTATTTCTGTGCCTCAGTTTCCTCTTTTGTAACATGGGAAAAGTATAGCATCTTCCTCAGGGTTGTGTTGAGGTTCATAAAAGGCTTTGCAATATACATTCAAATTATTGCAATGCCTTACAGGATAGAGAGAGGCTGTGAGGATCAAATAAAAGAAAGCATGTAAAATGCTTTGCAAACCTTATAGCATGACATAAATATTAGCTATCTTTTCTTATGAACCTATGGGATGAGGGATACATAAAAAAGAGAAGGGAGCTTGGTACAGAGCTTTGGGGTACACCCACAATTAATGGTAGTGACATGGATGAGCAAAAGAAGAGTAATAAGGAACAGCTGGACACAAAGAAAATATAGGAAATCATCTGATGAGGGAAAGGTGTAAGAAAATTTTTTTCTTAAAAAAGCTAACTTTTTAATAAATAGGCACGTAGACCCATTTCAGAAACTCAGATTTTTGCCAATTGTACCTATTAGCTCCAAAACTTCATTATGCTGGGAATATATTTAAATAGATTCATGTTCTGAGGAAACACTTAATTGGTGCTTTAAAAAATATTGCTACAATTCCCAATGACATCCTTGCTCGCCAATCCCAAAAGAACCCTTCTTAGAACAAAGTCTAATTCAGCAAACCAAAGCAATAAACTGTTTGTGCTTAGCAATGTGTGTCTCATTCTCTATCAATCTCTGCTAAGGGAGATACACTTAAATATAAGTCTCTTAATGCTGTCTTCTTTTACATTTTTGTGATCATTATTTATGTAAATTGCTCAATTGATTCTGTTTATTTCAATCTGTATCAATGCATAAAAAATGTCAGCCAGTCAGCTGTCAAGTAAGCATTTATAAAGCACTAAAAAAGTGCCCAGAATTGTGTTAAACTCCAAGGATAAAAAGAAAGGCAAAAGCAGTCCCTGCCCTCAAGGAGCTCACATTCTATTAGGAGAAATAACAAAAAACAACTAGGTCTATGCAAGATATTTGCAGAGTCAATGGAAGGCACTAAAGCTTGGGGATTAAGAAAGGCTTCCTGAAAAAAAAATAGATTTTACTTAAATTTGAAAGCAAGGAAATAAGCAATAAATGCTTAAATAAATTAAGTGCCATGTGCCGGGCATTCTGCTATTTACTTTACAAGTATGATCTCATTTGATCTTCACACAAATCTGGGAGGGAGGTGCTATTATTATCCCTATTGTACACTTGAGGAAACTGAGGCAAAGAGACTAAGTGACTTGTCCAGAGTCACATAGCTAATTCCCAAGATGAGTTTTGAACTCATCTTGACTCTAGGACCAGTTCTACCTAGAAGCTTCTGAAAGGAAATCAGAGAAAGTAAAAGGCAAAGGAGAAGTTGGCAGAACATTCTGGGTGTGGGAACCAGACAGTGAAGGGATGGAATCCCCTGTGTGGGTAATAGCAAGGAGTCAGTGTAACTGGATCATAGTGTATGTGGAGGAGATTAAAGTATAAAAAGACTAGAATGGTAGTAGTGTCAGGTTATGAACTGTGTCAAATGCCAAATACAAGGGTTTATGTTTGATCTTGGAGAAAATAAGAAGCCACTGGAACTCAAACTAATTGGAGGGGTAGCTAGATGGCTCAGTGGATAGAGAGTCACATCTGGAGACTAGAGGTCCTGGGTTCAAATCTGATTGCAGTTACCTCTTAGTTGTGTAACCCTGGGCAAGTCACTTAACCCCCATTGTCTAACTCTTGCCCCTCTTCTGTCTTGGATCCAATTCTTAGTTTTAATTCTAAGACAAAAGGTAAGGTTTTTGTTGTTGTTGTTTTTTAAATCATCAATTGAGATCAGAGAGTGTGTTTCATCAGTACTCCTTTGTACTTCAAGCTTCATTCAGCAACACAAGAATCTGATAAAAGGAGGCACATAGCTGAAGCATTCCAGGGTTTGCTTTGGCAAGAGCCTACCAGAGTTCCTCTGAAACCTTCATAGCTGTATTATTTTATAATATTTGTATACCACAACTTGCTCAGCAATTCCTCCATTTACTCACGTTCTAATTTTTTCCCAACCAATTTTTGACCTCTAAGTGCTGGATGTTCTCCACATACTTATTAAATCTGACCCATTATTCTAAAGAATATGTCTCCAACCTTTTGGAAGTTATAGAATATTAGTTATAGAAAATTGGATACACTATCAGTGATAGAGTAGGCCAATTTTGCTTTTTTTGTTTTGATGAAGATGGGGCTTGAGTTCCAATGTAGAGGAGGATGATTGTTATATAAAAACAAAAGGCAGAGATTGATAAAACATTTTTAAAATGTGGCTGATAACCTTAGCTATTAAAGTCCTCTTTTAGATACCGACTGTCCCTCAAACGAGCAAAAAAGCATATGCCACCACTCCCACAACAAAATGCGTCCTTGTCTATAGTCTGATTTTGCTTGGCTCTATCCAATTTCTTTCAGGATTTTTGTTAATGCTGATTTCATGTGGCTAAGCTGGTACACAGAAAATTTAGACTGGAACCTACTTCCCCGCCCCCCCCTCCAAACTACTGGAAATTATGTGTCCTTGAAGAAGTCAAGCCACACCACTGTGAACACTGACTACCCAGAGAAACTGAAAAGCCATCTGAGGCTTCATGAAGCCTTTACCACAGGGGTCATGGAAGGTGTAGTTAAGAAAGGGAAAGTGAGAGTAAATAAGGAAGAATGATAATAATAATGATAGTTAACATTTCTGCATTTGGAATTAGAAAAACATTCTTCTTTGATTCTTTTAACAAATAGATGTTAAAAAAAGTATTGTCACCCCTATTTTAGAAATGAAAAGATAGGCTCAGAGAAGTTAAGTAATTTGTCTAACGGATAGGTAGAAATCATGAGTCTAGAATTAATGGCTTTCTCAACCCACAAGGTATAGAAATGAAACTCTTCTCAAATGAGTATGAAATCTTAAAAGATTTCAGAGTTGACTTCCTCTAAGTTAAGAGACAGGAAACTGAGGTCAGAGGTTCCTTAACTTGTCCAAGGTCAGCCTGGAGTCAGTGGCAAAATAAGAATTCTGAATGGAGATCTTTGGATTTCAAACCCTCTGCTCTACCTGCACCAGCTAGTTTCCCTGATTTCCTAGTTCAAACCCCAATTCCCCTCCAGATAGGGAAATCAAGGCTAGGGAGACCCAAAGCTAGTTAGTTGGTGGCAGAGCTGGGGTTAGAGCCCAGCTCTCTTGACTTCTAGTTTGGTGTTATTTCCACCCAGCTAGGCCTTCCTCCTACTCTCAAATCTTCCCCACTTTCACTATAATCTCCCTGACCCATTTCAAGTTGAACAGTTCTCTTTTCAGAAAAGGATAAAAGGCAGCTCATGCATAGAGAACACAGAGCTCACTCTGAATGCTGGAATACAATTACAGTTCAAAACAGAAATGCTGCCCTTGAAAACAGTTGTTGCTGAATTAATGACCAGATTGTTAGGTGTGTTACCTCAGCTTTGCTTTGGGCAGCTAATTAGCAAATGGGTCATTAAATTCAACTGGTAGCAAGTGGCTTTCCAGGCATTTTTGCTGCTGACTTTCCAAAAGTGCCTGTTTTGCAGGAGGGGGAAAGCTTCCTGATGACTGCAGACCTGAACTCTGGCATTCCTCTATTGGTGATGAACTTCAAGAGGCCCCAGGGTAGTGACTCAGTGTGGGCATCCCCTAGATTACAGTGCCAAGGCGCAGTGTAGATGCCGCAATGCAGGAACTAGTTAATGTCTGCAGAGTACTTTCCTCCTCAGGAAAGAAGAAAGGAAGGAAGGAAGGAAGGAAGGAAGGAGAAAGGCTAAGATATACTTATTTTGTAGCATGTTAATCAATGCTGTTCACTCTAAGCTCAGCAGCAGTCTAGTTATTGATGGACTTGACCCTACTGATGGGGTGGAAATGAACTGCTCACCTTGGGAAAAGGCATTGACTTCTTCCTGCCACTAGGGAGTCATTTAGTGCTCTAGAAATCGTCTACTGCATTACCTTCCCCAGTGACCAACTGGGCTAAGTGCCTCTTTCCCCAAGGCGAACTGCTTCTTCTCAGGCAGTAGTTTATTTACTGGTTGGATCAGGTCCACAAAGATTACACATGGACAGATTTGTAAAGTACTTAAAATAGAATATTAGTCCTAGAAGGGGCCTCAGAGATCATTTAGTTTAGCTCTTTCATTTTATAGAGGGAGAAACTATAGGCCTAGTGAGGAGGGACTTGCTCAAGGCCACAGAGTCGGCTTGAGCCACACAATTGGGACGGTATTATTTATTAGGTCTCTTTGACTTGAGGTCCTGGGATTAAAAAAAAATTACATTGTTTTACATAGCCAATGATGTGATACATGATTTAAGGGGAACCGACAAGTTTCTCTTCACCCCTAAATTCATCATCAAACTTAACAATGCTGTTCAACTCTAGAGATTCAATCTTTTGGAATATCCTCCAGGCGCCTCTTTTTTAAAAGCAGCTAACTCTAGAAGGGTTATCAGTCACTTATGCCTTAGTGTAAATTATATTTTAAACCAGGCCCATTTTCTTTTATCTTTTTTTTTAATCCTTACCTTCTGCCTTAGAATCTATACTAAGTATGAGTTCCAAAGCAGAAGAGTAGTAAGGGCTAAGCAACTGGGGTTAAGTGATTTGCCTGGCGCTCTATCTACTATGCTTCCTAGCTGCCCCAATCAGGTTCATTCTTATTAGAACAATTAGGGTACAGTGGGAATATAACAAATCACATTTCAAAAGTGCTTTAAAAAGTTCATAATCTATTTTTCTTATAACACTGAGATTAGAAAGAGTTTTAATGGAAGAGGAGATGAAAAGATAATTTGGACCATGGAGTACTATGGGCAGGTCTTTTTGTGCTTATTTTCAGCAGATTGGGGTAGAATAAAAAATGGGTCCTCTGCTTCCAGGGCAGCATGATTGTAATAAGAAATGGAAATGTCTGAAGATAAACTATCTATTTCTCAGTTTTGTCTGGGTTTTGCCATGAGGATTATCCTATAAAAAGCAACAATTAAGATCTTAAAATTTAGACCTGAAAAAAAAAATTTAGAACTGAAAGGACCCTTAAAGATATTTAATCCAACCTTCTCACTTTAGAGGAGGAAACTGAGACACAGAAGGTGAAATGCCTGGTTCTAGAGTAAGAGGCAGATGAAAAATTGGAACCTGGGTCTTCAGAGGTCAATATGGTGTTCCTCTCACTCCACGCTGACTCCCTATGAGTCAGAAACATGACATGATCTAACTAACAATGCTATCATCCGGTTGGCCATAAGTCACAAAGCAGGTCAGGGAGTAATCCATGCCCAGGCTCTAGGCAGGTGTAGCAGGCTGCTATTCTTCCCTCTGCCCACAACAAGTGAGAAGTACCAAAAAATGAGATGGGGAAAATAAGGCACAGGTTTTTGGTGAATCAACTTACCCAAGATAGCATAGCAATGCAACTGGAACGAACCCTCTCAAGTCTTCAAGTTCCATATTACTGTTAGAAACCATAAACCTTGTTACTCCTATGAAAAGTGTTGGGCCATGCCTGCATGGGGGTTCAATTACAGTACTGCTTTTTATTTTTTATGTTGACAACTTACTATTTATGCACTGTGAGTCTATGGAGATGGGGGAAGAAGCCTGGAAAAAGCTGAGACATGGAGGGAGGAGAAACAGTAGAAAATTATTTGTTAGGGATGTGGGGAGCAGATTCCTGCTTTTCTAATATACAACAAAGTAGATAACCTCTTCTGATACCCTCTTTTAAAAATATTCTGATACCCTCTTAATGCTTAAATTCTTCATTTTCTTAAAGTGGACTCCCAAGCAAACCAGGTGAGAAGCTATGGGTCATTAGTGATGTTTTGTGGAAAAGTGAAAAAACCCAGGGAGATGATATGCCAGAGAAAGCCTTCTGCAAGTCAATAGCTACTAAAGTAGAAGGTCTTTGCAGTGGTTCCCCTTTATAAGATACCTCTGGGCCAAGGCAGTTTAGGACATGTTGAGGTTCTGGACAGAGGTTGTAGAGAATCTGATTTAGCCTAGAACTATATGACTACTGTCAGGGAGATCTTAAAACCCTTAAACTGAACACTTTCATTTCCCTTCAACCCCAAATTTTGTGAATTCCTCTTTGGTCCTCCTGGGGTAGGTAGGACCTTGGAGTATAAATCAAAGGTACCTTGTGGTCTGCCTTCATGCCTGTCTTAGGTCTGGTGATTTTTGGTGCTGATAGTAACGGGTGTCCTAGTTTTCTAATACCTCATGTGCCGAGTTGATTGTGAGAACATGTCATTCTCCTTACAATATAAAGGCTAGGGGAATACTTACTATTTGTCAGGTTCTCTAAACATAATCACTTTAGATATTTGTCTCCATTAAATTTAAAGATCTCAGGCTCATTAAGCTGAATGCTCTTCAATGGAATTTTCCATATGGAATAAATCTCCCTGGAAGAGTCTTTTCTGGAAAGCTGCCCTGGCTATAGGAATGAGCGATTACTATCAAGAACATGGATCTCCATCCTCCACAGTGGCAGGTGCTGCCTTGCAGCCTCTCAGGGGGGTGGGCCAAGCTAAAAGTGCCCTGCCTGAGTAGCTTGAGAGGGAGAGTGTGCTCAGTAGACCCTAATGAGAGCTGAGAAAAATTCTTCAGCTCCAGAGCAATTTTATCTTTTAACAACTTCCTAATCCCCCTCTGCAGCATTCCTCTTTTAAAATGGAACCACACATACACATTCAAGCATGATCCCAACACATGAAGTCATCAGCACACATCTAGACCCAACTGCCAGAAACCAAACAGGCTGGGTCATTAGTACAAATTCTCCACCAGGTACATTCACCCAGCCCACTTTGAAAATTTGCTCAAGCCAATCGAGGCTTTCTCATAATCATATTTTAAATACAAATAACAAATTATTTTTTTTAAAGGAGGGATATATGAAAGATGACAACACTTTCAAAGATAAATCTGAAGACATCAGCACTAAGCTGTAACCTCTTTACTGATGGAAAAAATAGATTCTTCCACTGTAATAACATTTAATCCGCAGAAGCTAATCTAAATGTAACACTCAAAAGAAGACAAAGACGGCACAAAAGGGAAAGAGCCCTGGCCGCTGCCTTTTGGGACTCCTGCTTTATCCCTGGAGCGAGAGCATTAACAGAGCTTGGAATGAAATGCCATTTTATTCTCTGTCGTGTGGAGGGGATTAACAAGTTGTCTTCTCTAAACCCAGTTTGGGTCATGGATCTCTGAGCACCAAGAAACAGGCTGGAGCGGGACTAGTAGATGGGGAGGCTCCCCCGCCCCCCCTCCCCCCCAATATATCTGCTACGGCCTCTGGGACAGGTTAGTAGAGACGCTGAGCTGACTAACCTGGGAGAGAAGGAGCAGGGAGGGGCAGGCCCAGGCCACCATACCTTGAACTCTCTTTTTAACTGGGCAAGATGGGAAATGAGAAATGGCAATTAGAATCAAGGCCACTGACACTGGGGATGCATAGGAATAAGGACAAGTCAGAAAGAGTGAGGGACCACGTTCCATCTTCTGAATTGGATTCTTCATGCTTATATTGAGAGGATATGTTTCTTGGGAAAGACACAGAAGTCTGGCAGTCAGCCGGGGCAGGCAGAAGTAAATATAGTGAGGCATAGTAGTACTTCTATTATTTGTGACCTTGTGGGGCTGACAGAAAGGTGGACTGTGTACATCTTTTTCTGAAAAATTTCCAAAAGGAAAAGAGACTTCGCAATTTCCCTAGGAAGCACATTCCAGTGTCTTGCAACCTTTATAGTTACGGTAATAAGTTCTAAATAGCTATACTACATTCCTTTGGGGGAAATTTAAGTCCACTTCCTTCCTATCTGTTAGCTGTCATCCAAGTGAGAACTAAAGAATCCTGGGGTTGGAAGGGATCTTGAGAATCATGTAACCAGCCCAACATTAGCAAGGGCATGCACATTTTGAAGGATCCTGGATTTGAATTCCAGCCCTATTAATTACTGATTGTGTGACTCTGGACAAGTCACTACCCTCAATTTAGACCTCAGTTTTCCCATCTAATGTTTTTTTTCCATTTCAAAATCCTACCATCTATGACTTTATTATTTCTGGTAAACTGTCATCCAATCTCCAAAGATTTTCATATCACACTCCTAGTCCATAACTCCAAACCAAACAGAAAGCTGCTATTGGTAGACTGCTAATGATGAAAAGTCGTGTCGTGAATAACTGAAAACAAATGATCCCCAAACTTCATTTGATCCATTAAAGTTGTAACCTCTTTCCTGATCATTCATTTTAACATATGTGACAAACTGGCTGCTCTGGGTTTCTTCCCTGGTTATCTTCCTAGCTAATGGTGGTAAAATGATCAGTGGGCAGGAAGTCAGAAAGCAATTGAAACCTAGACAGGCACCTCCTCCTAAATAACTGAGAGTTCAATGTACTCTAATAAGCCCTTATCAATGGCAGATCATTGAAGGAAGCTAATGTCTTAGGCTTCCATATGTTCTGCTCCTTTGCCTGGCACAAAAAATCATACAGAATATTAAAGACAAAAATGACCTGTGTAAACCTTAAAATTTCTTAGACTTATAAATGTTGGAAATTTCACCATTGGGAAATTTCATACTTGGAAAATTTCTTAGTGATAGTCTATTGGAATGTGAACCCCATTGGCATGGGAGGTTCCTCCTCCTCCCTTCTTAAGATTACTTTAGGACAGAAACCTTTTATAGAGTTTAATTACAAACAGGAGGAAGAAAGGAATTAGAGAGAGAGAGAGAGAGAGAGAGAGAGAGAGAGAGAGAGAGAGAGAGAGAGAGAGAGAGAGAGAGAAGGGTAGAGAAGGGAATAGGGCTTAAATACCCCCTCTGTTTAGGCTGGGCCAAAAGGCCCAAGCCCTTAGATAGCTGGGGCAAAGAAAGGAGATCAGTCCCTATTACTCACGTGACCAAAATGGAGAAACAATCTCGCTGGGGCCTCCACCTCCAGCTTCCTTCAGAGCAAGCTTCTCAGAGCACCTCTCCAACCACTCAGAGCCAAAACTCTCCAACCAACCTCTCCAGTCCTCAGACCCCTCTATCTTTAAGGAAACCATCCAAGTTCCCTCCCTTCAGTTCTCACATCTACCAATCACTGTCCATCATTTTCCCTGTGCCAATGGTGGCTCTAGCTTAACCCAGGACCGCCCAGAGGTCTGTGGCTTTGCACATGTCTGTTGGAGGTCATATTCTCAAATAATTAAATCTTGATCTTTTGCTACAGCCCTTCCTAAATCCTGTTACCCTGAGTAGGGTAGAGATTGGAATAATTAAATTTTGATCTATGCTGCAGCCCTTCCTAAATCCTGTTAGGACTGAGTAGGGTGGAGATTGCAATTTCCAAGACTTGGTTCTGTCATTCCAAGTATCTCCATTGTATCAATTCTAAAATCAATCATGACTCAAAGAAATTCCTGTTCTATGCTTAAGCATAGGTCAAAGTCCTTTCCATTGTTCAGCAAAAGGTTTCTGTCCTAAAGTAATCTTAAGAAGGGAGGAGGAGGAACCTCCCATGCCAATGGGGTTCACATTCCAATAGACTATCACTAAGAAATTTTCCAAATATGAAATTTCCCAATGGTGAAATTTCCAACATTTATAAGTCTAAGAAATTTTAAGATTTACACCTGAAAGATCTTCTAGTCAAATATTCTCAAGAAAATCCTATGTCACCAATTTGTTTAGCTTAGTCTATCTATTCTGGTCTTACAAGCTTCTTTTCCCCCTACCATGATTATATAGCTCATATTGCCTTGGTGTTTATTTATGCCAAATGAGTGAATTACAATGTGCCTAATTTCCACTATAAATATCTTTCTACTATGGATTGAAATATAGTATGTCCACATATAGCTTTCTTTTAGTTAGTGGCACCAAGAGGTAGAGGCAAGAGTTGAGTTGTTACATTACTTTGCCTTGAGCCAGGAAGAACCATTTCAAGGACCTTCTTTAGTAGTATAGGCTTTCTGAAGGTTCCCTGTAGATAGCAAGGAACAACCAAAAGGAGGGACCTTCTATGTTTCTATATCATAGCACCACACTGTACTAATTAAGGCTCTAAATGGTTTTACACCTGACTTTTATCTATTTCTATAGGGAGAAATGTACATCAGAGGCTAAATTCCTTATATCTAGATAGATACATTTTATATCAGTAGCAACCCTCATTAGCTTTTCTCCTCTCCTTCAATCTATCTTTCACATAGCAGCAGGAATAAGAATTTATCTGACTGTTATTTGGAACATGACACTATCTGTCAGAAGTCTGCAGTGGCCCCCAATTGCCTTTCATATCAATACCATTAATTATGTGCTTTAAGACTCTTCACCAATTTTATCTCCCACCCCTCAATTGCTCTCATTTATTTCACCCTGGTTTATACTCTTTCTCTAGCCAAATACAGGTATGTACACCCCTACACTTATCTTTCCTACTAAAAAGTCCTTATACTTGCCCTTCCTATATCAGAAAATTTTGTTTACTTTCTTAGAGAAGCTCAAAATTCAACTTCCTTCATGAAGTCTTCTGAGACTGAACCTGTTTTCTTTATTCTGTCATTCTACCAATGCTTCCATTTGAAATGGAGGCACAGAGCACCGGACTTAGGAGCAAGGAGATAGCTGGATTCAAATCTCATCTCTACTGTGACACAAGAGACTGCTTCTTCCTGTGGATACTCATAGTATTTAATTCATATGCTTGTTATGAGGAGTGTTGAATATTGTATAGTTGGTTATATTAACTATGCATATATTTCTGGAAAGCTATAGAGAGCTTTATTTTTGTTTATTCTTATGCCTGGCCTATTTTTCTCCATTAGATGCAAATATATCTGAGGACAACCTTTGGCCTGTGCTTTTATTTTCTACAGAAACACTCTGCAATCAAGCCCCTTCTCAGTTCAGCCTAGCTTTGTGGTAGTTTTGGAGGAGAAAATGGTAGTTGTGGGTGCTATATTTGCTTTAAAGATGAAGAGAAATGAGAAAGCTGTAGGAAAGGAGGATTCTAACCAGGATGTGGGAGTAATAACCCATTTCTCATGTTATTACCAACTATGTGGGGTTTACAGTTGCTGGTTATTAATGTCACCTCTCTTGGTATGGCCCAGTGACCTAATGGCACCCCCAGTTTCTTGCCCCCCCATCACTAAGGGGATATACCTAAAAGATTCTCTAGAGGATGATATCCCTACATGTGCCCAACTAGGAGAATTAATTCTAAAAAGTATCCCTAACCTGGAGACATAGCAATCAGAGAAAGACTATAGAGAATTTTCCACCTTTCTCCTAATTATGAGGCCATAGAGATCCCACAGACCTCCACTGCTCATATATATCCCCTATGATCTATGCTCGACTTCTTTTTTCAAAATTTTATTTTTTTCCAATTGCCTGTAAAGACAATTTTAAACTTTAGTTTTCTAACATTTTGAGTTCCAATTCTCTTCTCCCTTCTCCTCTAAAACAGTAAGCAATTTGATATAGGTTATACATGTGTTATCATGCAATACATATTTCTATGTTGGTCCTGTTGTGGAAGAAAATACCTATCAAAAGAAAACTCAAAGAAAATAATTTCAGAAATAGTATGCTTCGATCTCCATTCAGACTCCATCAGATCTCTCTGGAAGTGCACTAACATTTTTCATCATGCGTCTTTCGGAATCGTCTTGGGTCACTGTATTGCTGAGAATAGCTAAGTCATTCATAATTGACCACTGAACAATATTGCTGTTCCTGTGTATAATGTTCTCTTGGTTCTGCTCACTTCACTTTGCAATAGTTCATGCATGTCTTTCCAGGTTTTTCTGAAATGCTCATGCTTGTCATTTCTTATAAAAGCAGCCTGCCTTGGTAGAAAAAGCCTTGGGTTTGAAGTTAGAGGAACTAGTTCTAATTCTGGCTCTGCTTCTTGAAAACAATCTGACCTTGGCAAGACACTTTACATCTCTGGGTCAGAGTATCTTTAACTATAAAAATGAAGATATAAAACTAAATGATCTCTAAGGTCCCTGCTGCCTCTAAATCTGTGGTCCTACCAACATCTCAAACTCAATGCATTCCAAACTTGATTCATCTCCCCTCCTAAAACCTTTGCTTCAGACTTTCCTATTTCTAATATCAGCAACACTATTCATCTTTTGTCACTCATCTTAAAACCTTGGAATCATCTTTGGCTCTCCTCTGTCCCTCCTCCTTTATCTGTAATCAGTAGCCAACTCCTATTGATTCTATTTCCACAAATTTTCATCTGTCTCTTTTGTGTTTTCAATGATATTATCCTAGTTCAGTTTCATCACGTCTACATTAGGCGCCCAAGTGATCCAGACCTTACTTAATCCATATAAAGCTGCCAAAATAGTTTTTTAAGGCACAGGTCTGTAATTCTCTTGCTTGAAAATACGGAGTTGGTTCCCATTGCTTTGAAAATATAATACAAGACCTTCACAATCAGGTCTCTTATGGGCTCCTCATTTCACATAACTCTCCTTCATTTGTTCTACATTCCACATATCTTAAATGCATTATGTTCAAAATAGAATGAATAATCTTCGCCCTTTACTTCCCACTCCCCACCTTCCTATTACTGTAGAAGTCAACACCATCCTCCTAGTCCCTCGGGCTCAAAATCTATTAATCATCCTCAATTCCTCATCATTTTCTTACTTCTCATACCCTGTTATTGCCAGGGCTTGTTGTTTTCACTTCTGCAACATCTCTCCAATATGCCTCCTGTCCTGACACTGCCACCACTCTGGTGCAAGTCATCACCTCACACCTTGATTGCTGCAATAGCTGCTGGTAGAGCTCCTGTCTCAAGTGTCTCCCCACCCCAATCTCCATTCAATTGCTATTTTTCTAAAAGGTAGGTCCAAATATGTCACACCTACTTCCTTAATAGATTCCAGTGGCTTCCTATTGCCTCCAGCTACAAGTATTCAAAGCCCTTCCTGACCCAGCCTCCTCCCTTTTCAAAAGCCTTCTTATACTTTACTCCCCAGTACAATCTTTTCCCTCCTAGCTGTTCCATGAACAAGATATTCCATCTCTCAGTTCCAGGAATCCTCTCTGGCCAACTTCCATGCCTGCAATGCTCTCCTTTCCCAGCTTCAACTACTGACTTCCCTGGAATCCTTTAGGTCCCAATTAAAATCTCCAACCCTTCTTAATTGCAGTGCCTTCCTTCTGTTAACTACTCTTTGCTTTATCCTGTGCAAGGCTTACTTTGTCTATATTTGTTTGCCTATTGTCTCTCTGTTAGATGGGAAGCTCCTTGAGGCTAGGGACTACCTTTGGCATCTTTTTGTACCCCCAGTGCTTAGCAGAGTGTCTGGCACATAGCAGATAGTTAATAAATGTTTATTGATGGATTGATAGGAGATGGAGTGTTACTTTCAAGAATCAGTAAGTAGGTCAATTGGACAGAACTACCAAATGTAGGTAGGCGAATAGCACACAAAATGAGGCTTGAAAAGCAAACTGGTGTCAGGTTGGTGTAGATTTTATCCTAGAGAGTTTGTTAAATAGAAGTCTGGAGTTTGTTAAATAGAAGAGAGACACAGTCAGACCCATGCTTTAGGAAAACCCATTCCGGCAGTTTGTGTGAAGGGAAGGAGGGAAGAGGCAAGGGAGATCTTTTAAGCCTCATTTGAGAGAGGAAGTGACTTATCCAAGATTGTAGCAGAGATGTGGCTATTCCTAAGTTTCATGGTTTTCTAAAAATGTTTTCAACTATATTTCCCCTCTTCTTTCTTCTATTTTGACCACTCCAGATACCTATCTATGTGCTGTCTTTGAGCGTACAATTATTTACTGACTGACTTTCCAGGTACCTCTGTTTTTGCATTTCTTTAAAACAGCAAAATTCCACCTGGTAGTACTGACCTTGCCATTATGAGAATGAATGTCAGCTGCCCAGGTCATAAAGAGCATGTTGTGGAACACACAGCATGAGAGGGAAATACACCAGAGAAAGTCACAGCAATTCCCAGGAAGTCAGTCAGTCAACAAAAAGTCTGCTTGCTAGTGCTGAAGACATTTCCATGAGGGAAATGGGGTTCAGTTTCTAAAGGGCAAAGCTATAATAATAATTTGCCTGCCCTTTGAAGAGGCAGAGACATCCTAGTTTAGATTATATCTGGAGAAGTTGGCATAGGAAAGGAGAACGCCATTTGAGCAAGAAGCCTAAGGAATATGGCAGTAGTCAAAGCAATTCTACTCCAGGGATTTAGAAAGGAGAGGAGTGAGAACCGCAGTATAAGGAAGACTGCCATCCGGGGATGGGAGTGGGTTTCCCTTCATCACCCTGCTTTGAAAGGCCCTTGAACCATGCAGGGATGATGTTATCTTGGGGAGTTCCTCTGCCCAGGCTATGCAAGCCCAGCTCTTCCTCTCCAAAAATGGCATTCCTAAATTCCCAAACCAAAGGACAGCTGCCACCTCAGGTGCTCCTATTGCACTTTCAATACATCCTTTCAAAGTAGAGAGGGTGTCATTTTAGAGGCCTTCTTCCCTTAACTCCTCCTTCATTTCTACTGCTCCTTCTCTCCCCTTCTCCAAAAGTGTTCCAAATCAGTTCCAGCTGTGGTAAAATTAGCTTAAACATGACATCCTGATTTGTCCACCTCTTAAAAGGCCATGTAAATCAGTCTGAATCACTTTTTGGCAAATTTCCAAGCAGGAAATCTCCCTCTGGAAAGGCCAAAAGAGGGAAAGAAGGGAGGTAAGGTAAAGCCCTGCTTAATTCATACTAACTAGAGGAGGTGTCTGAATTACACATGCTGTTTTCAATTCACTTCAATGAACATTTATTGGATATCTCTTCTGTGCAAGACCCTATGCTCAGAATTGAGTGTGACTACAAAGATGAACAACACAGCATCCTGGCCTGAAGTCAAGTAGAAGGGATGAGACATCCACAATGAACTATAACAGAAAGAAGAGAATAAAAATGGAATGGTACAAGATGCTGTAAGAGTTCAAGGAAGCTCCTTCCCCTTAATCTCTTTTGGCTAGGCAGACAGGTATGCCACAGTGCACAAAGAGCTGGTTCCAGAGCAGGAGGACTTAAGTTCAAATTGATCTTCAGGCACTCACTAGCTGTGTAACTCCAACCCTGAGCAAGTCACTTAACTTCTGTCTGCCTCAGTTTCTTCACCTGTAAAATGGGGATAGTAAAAGCACTTTCTTCCCAAGGCTGTTATGATGATCAATGAGATAATAATATAAAGTGCGTAGCACAGTGTCTGGCAAATGGTAATCACTATACAAATGTGAGCTATTTTTTATTCTTGGGGCTTCTGGAAAGATAAGAATGCCAGGCCTGGATTCAGTATGACCTGGGTTCAAATCTGGCCTCAGGCACTAGCTGTGAGACCCTGGGAAAGTCATTTTACCCTGTTTTGCTTCAGTTTTCTTATCTGTAAAATGAGCTGCAGAAGAAAACAGCAAATCATTATACTGTCTTTGCTAAGAAAACTCTAAATGGGGACATAGAGAGTTGAGCATGACTGAAAAAAATGACTGCGAGCTGAGATTCTTATTCTTAATTTGTCAGAGAAGATTTCAATATGCCTTTAAGAAAGATTGGTCTTAAATTGTTCAAGATGGACTAAGGAAAGAGTAGTATGAGAGTGGAGAATAAAAAAAGAGCACAGATACTGGTGAATGTCCAGAGGTTTACGTTTTATTTGACTAGAATGTAAGTAGGTTCAGTATTAGTTCAAATATACTTTTTAGTGTCTAGATCTTTGCTTTGATGAATAATGTCATTAGTATTTTCCCCCAAGGGGATATAGTGATACAGTGATTACTGGTGAGGAAGTCCTGTCTTCCCAGTTAAAGGACACCCAGGGGCCTCTAGTCAAGTCTTCTTCACTGCCATCTCCTCCCACCCTCCCTCCAATAACCTGGACCCCTGTCCTGGGATCCCTTGGCTTGGAAAGGTTCCCTTTGCCAAGTGCCCTCCATATCACTTCTGGGTGGCTCCAGCTCACTGCTTATCTCTTCCTCCCCTTCCCCATTAACATGTAATAAGCACCTTGAGGGGGAGAGACTGCTTTAGAGGCTCCTATTTGTATCCTCTAACCCCATGGTGGTTATGTCACATGTGCCAGAGGGGGCACTCAGAACCTCTCTGTGGGCACCTGTGCTGTCGTGCCAGTGCAGAGTTTACCACAGTTTGTATACTAGAAAGCCAGAGGGACACAGGGGCTATGCTGCTCCCATCCTCCTCTTCTCCCATCACCCACCCACCCTTCTAAAAAGGTTTGCACCACTGCAGTCTAAAGTGTATCACAGTGTCTTGCAGGCAATAAGAACTCAAGAAATTATCTCTACAGAGAGTAACCAATCAACTGTGAACTCTCTATCCATGTTGAGATTAGCAGTTCTACTAGAATTTATCACCTGAACAGGCTGCTCATAGTGCTGGGACATTCTCATTTGCTCATGGTCATACAGATACAAGCAGGTCTCAGAGAAAGAACTTGAACCCAGCTCTTCCTAATGTCAAGGCCAGATCTTTACTATAATGATTAGCATATTGACTGCATAAAAATGGATAATGCTAAAATACTAGAAAAGAGCTAAATTCCTTTTAAATAGGTCAAACATTCCCCTTCTTAATATCCAGCCTCTCTTCACCCCCTTAATCCTAATCCCCTGATATGCTTTCTTTTTAAGGGAGAAAAAGTGTACAGGTTCAGCCTAGGTCAAATAAATACAAGTTGTAAATTAATGGAGTCAAATTAGTTTGTTTTCCTTGGATCAGAGGCCCTGGGGCATTGTTTAGTAAGATCAAGGAAATGGTTAATAACCTCCTCCAACTCAATTGTTTTAACCTCTCAGGAGAGATGACTGTTTCTGTGGCCAGTAACCTACACTACAAGTTTTCTGACAATGAGAGGCAGAGACAGGCTCTGAATGTATCCCAGGGGAAGAGGACTGAAGGTTGTCATAAAAAATAGATGTGACACAGTAAATACAGGCTGTCTCCTGGGGTCTTAATCTCTTCCTTCAGAAAATCCAAACAATTCCTACTGCTGTGCAGTTGTAGCTTTTGTGTGTGTGTGTGCATTTACACTAGATTCTTATTTCTTCAAACACACAATTCTTCTGGAAGCTGGTCCTAAAAACATTGTCTGCCTTTCACAGACAACGCATTTCCCTTTCTGTTCCATTTATTACTATTCTACTGATTCAGAAAACAAGGCACAAATTTTCCTGGATGGACTGATAAGTGTACTGGATTTCATTTAAGAATAAAGTGATCAGAGAAACCTGATGGTCTCAAGACAGGGCAGGAAGGCCACTTAGAGTGACATGGTTCTGGTGACATTTTCTAGAATTGTAACTCTGGGTAAGTCACTTTTCCTCTTGGAATTTTACTTAGTTTACTAATCTTGTAAAATTGGGATAGGAAATTATTCCACTACCTTCTCTTCACTGAATGATAAAGATAAAATGAGATAATTATATAAAAAGCTCTTTGTATACTTTAAAGCAGTTTAAATGTATGGGCTTAAAATAATAATGACAATAGTATAATAAAGTACTTATTTCTTTTACCACATGGTAAAACTAAAGACTTATAATATTCTAAACCCTATATAACTCCAGTGGGGGGTGGGGGTGGGGGAATGCCACTTCTCTAGTCTACTGGTTAGTTTAAAAATATGTTTGGAAGAAATGTTCTACTACCTTGGAAGAAAAATCCAAAAATACTGCTACTGCCACTAGTTGGCATTTTTACAGTACTTATAAAGTAATTTACAATCATTAGTTAGTCCTATAAATCTCCCAGTCAAGGAGTTTTTCCTAACATTTAAGCAAAATGATTTCTGAATTGTTCCTTATTTTGTTTGTATGGGGGGAGAAAACTTGCAGAATCTCAATGCTACTCTGTGAGGAACTGAAAGTTGGGCCACCAAAGGCTGTTTCTGGCCCAGTATGAGTTCACTACTGCTGTCAGGGTGCAGGGCAAGTTCTGGTTTTGGAATACTGACTTGAATTCTTCAAAGATATGTGATTTGAGTAGAATGGATACTTTTTGTCAAAGCAGGCTGCAATTCCAGTTGTGCCTTAGCAAGAGGGGTTAGGTAGAGTTGCTGTCACTAGAAATTCATCACCTTTCTGGTAAAGATGACAATATAAGAGGTTCCATAGGCTTAACCTTTCTTGTAGCTGATGACCTCTTAGATAGTCTGGTGAGGCCTATGGATCCCTTATGCTTTTAAATGTATAAGATTAAATGTGTAAGATTACCAAAGGAAATCAATTATATGAAAAATAGTTAAAATATATTTAAAAACTTATTGATTTCAGGCTAAGAACTCCTGTTCTAAAGGCATCACAAAAAAAGAAAATATTGTGTGAAATGAGGCACTAATTAAAAGAAATAAAAGAACCATAGTTATCCTTGGGGAGAAAAAAGGCAAAACGATAAAGTACCAGTCTTTCTTAGCTTCAGATCACTGCCAGCCCTACTGTAGCAAGGACTTAGCATCTATTCCAAATTGGACTTCACTGAAAGGGAAAAGCCAAGAAACGATCATCATCAGAGACAGCTAAATGATCTGCTTCAGGCTGAAGACTAACTACTCTACATGGCTGCTAAAACCATTCACGCTCACCCTAGATTTTTCACTGAGAAATCAGTTAACTCCAGTAACAACAGAGAAGAAATATAGCAGGGGTTTGGAATGGGAGAGTGAGACACCTTCAGCAGAATAAAACAAAGAGCAAACCAAAAAAACCACCTAATGCCCTGGAAAAAATAGTATAAGTTAAGGATATAAATCTAGAAAAAAATAGTTCAATAATTACAAGAAGATTCTAGAAAAGAGAAGGGCTTGCCTAAAAGGTCTAGAAGAGTAGATAAAAGCATTATTCTTAAAAGAATGAAGGGAACTTTTGAGCAAGAATGAGAACATAAAAGGCTTCAGAAAAACTCAACTCTTTCAAAAACCATTTCAAAGACAAGGGGAACAAATGTATCACATGAAACAAAAGATTATTAGTTAGTCAATAAACATTTATTAAGTGCCTGCTATGTGTCAGGACCCTGTGCTAAGTGCTGAGGGATACAAAAGATAGTTCTCCTGCTCACAGTCTAATAGGAAAAGATAACATGTAAACAACTAGGTACAAATAAGCTATATGAAAGGTAAATTGGAGATAATCAATTAAGAGGAACTAGGAAAAGTTTCCTATAGAATACAGGATTTTAGTTGGGACTTGAAAGAAGCCATAGAAGCCAGGAGGTGGAAATGAGGAGGGAGAGCATTCCAGGCATGAGAAAAAAGCCCCAGAAAGTGCCCAGAGTCTAGAGAAGTAGAATTTACACAGAGGCCATGTGACTGGATTGAAGATTACATGAAAGGGAGGAAAATGTGAGAAGACTTGAAAGGCAGAAGGAAAGGTTAGGTTAGGAAGGGCCTTGAATGCCAAACAGCATTTTGTGCTTGCTCCTGGAGACAATAAAGAGCCACTAGAGTTTGTTTAAGGCATGGTTTACTTATAGTGGGAAGAGACTTGAGGAAGGGAAGGGTAGGGAATAGGCATTTTTATAGTACCTATTATGTGTCAGACATTGTGCTGAGTGCTTTAAAAGTTATTTCTTTAGTTCTACCAGCAAGTTGTTGCAATAGTCAAGGCAGGAGGTGATGAGGGCCTGTGCCATGGTAGTTGCAATGGCAGAGAAGAGAAGGGGGCATATATGACATGCCATAAAGCTAAAAAACTGGATATGAGGATTTGGGCAACAAATCTGGATGTGAGGGAGTGAGAGAGGATTTGAGTATGACACTTAGGTTGGGAGGACAGTAAACACAGTAATAATAGGGAAGCTGGAAGAAGTGGGGTTTGCCAGGGAAGAATGAATTTGGTTTTGGTCACAATGTGTTTCAGATTTCTTCAGGACATTCCAAAACAGTTGGAAATCATCAAATGTATACACGTCCAAGCAAGACTCTTCCCTCAGCTCATTCCCACCACATTCAGGATTGCAATGACTAAATGCTTCAAAGGGATCATCTTTTTTCCTAGCCATAGTTATGAAACATTCTCGTCTAACATTTTTTAAAATGATGTAACCTTTAACACTCAGGATGTAAATCCATTTTAGGCTTACTGTAATATTAGATTTTAAACATTGTTGATATCTTTTTGTATTACATAACATTTCCCAGTGTATCTCCCCATCAAGATGACCACCCCTTATAATAAAGAACCTAAAAGAGAACAAAAAATTAATTCAAAAAGATAAAGTTTAATCAAACTAATGAACATAATGAAAACGTTATATGCAGGGTTCCATACAGATGGTCCCTTTCTTCTGCAAAGACTTAGGAGGAAGTGCCTTCTATCTCTTTTTTAAAGGGCTAAACTTGTCCATTATAATTCTGTAACATTCAGTTGGTATTGCTTATTTTTTTTTGTTCATTTCCCTTACAGTGTTATAGTCTCTATGTCTATTATCCTCCTAGTTTTGTTTACTTTAATCTATATAACTTCATATAACTCTTACTATGATTTTCATTCCCATCAATATTCATCTTATATACTTTTTTACCTTCCAGGAAAGTCTCCTCACTTTCAAGAATAATTATAATAACTAACAACAAGCAGCACTTATTATATGCTAGACTCTGTGCTAAACATTTTACAATTATTTCATTTGATCCTCACAACAATTCTGACAGAGAGGTATTATTATCATCCCCATTTTATAGATGAGGAAACTGAGGCAAGTAGAGGTTAAGTGACTTATCAAGGTTATATAGCTGTAAGTAGTAAGTGTTGAGACCCAAGTTTGAACTCAGGTTTTCCTGACTCCAGGCTGTGTCAATTAAAAGAAGTGGGAGCCATAAACTGTAATAATTTAAAATAGTATATGGCTTAAACTGTCATAATTAAATTGGTTGATGTTTTAAACTGTAGTGAGTTAAAATGGTAGAAGATATAAATTGTGATAGATATAAGAGAGGGTGAGTAAATTTGACTACAGAAAATATGTTTCACTACAGTGTCTTGGTTTTTAAATCAAATATAAGGTGGTCACCAGGGAATATATTCCCAAATTATAAATATGCCCAAGTCAACTGGGTTTTATAGAGAATTTAATTAATAATACAATGAAGAATTAAAGAAAAGGAGAAGGAGAGAGAAAAGGAATTAATGAGAAAGAATAGGTCGGCCCAGGGCAGGCCTGGGCCAACCCAGGCCTAAGCCTTAAAAGAGAAACCAGTCAGTTTTTTATCACTCACCACAAGATTTGTCTTAAGCAAGGATGTCTGGGGAATAGAGTCTTCCCAGAGGGAGTTCCAGCCAGAGTCAGCCTCCCAAGGGACTTCTTCTCAAGAGATCTTCAAAGGGCCTCCTCCAAAAGGATCTATCTCCAAGGAACCAAGGATCTAAGGATCTCCAAGCCTCCTCTGCTCAAGAGATTCCTTTTCTTATATAGGGGTTTTTTTCCTATGTCATCTCCCCTAAGTTCTTCCATCTACCAATCACCGTAGATGTTTTCTAAAAGACAGCCCATCTGAATTCCAGCTAAGTCGACTAATCCCCTCAGTAAGTCTGAACCAGAGAAAACACTGCTGTGTCAGCTAATCCCATCAAGAGAAAACCTGCCCGACCTTTATAGGTACCTAGCAACCCATTGTATCAATTCTAAAAACAGGCATAGCTCAAAGAACTCCTTGCCTTATTATAAGCATGGGTCCAAGTACTTTCATTGTTTAGCAAGGAGTTTTCTCCCCTAAATCAGTCTTAAGTACGGATGGAGTAGAGGTCCTCCCATAGCAAGGAGTTTTCTGATCCTGGAGAGTTTTCACATCAAAATGGGGAATGTTTCCAGTAGGGAATTTGTTCCAATGGAGGATTCCTCAATGTGGAAATTTTTTAACATTCACAAGTCTGAGAGATTTCAAGATTTACAAGGCCCAGTGCTCTATTCACTGTACAACCTAGCTGATCATGTACTCTGTTTTCCAGTTTTGCTCCTCAAAAAATTCTATTAGATATCTACTCAAGGAATATAGGCATGTATGCATGAATGGATAAATTAAACATTTTAAATGAACACTTATTATGTGTATATGATGTGTCAAGAACTGTGCTTAACACTAGGGATACAAATAGAAAAAAACAAAACAGTCTATTCTGTTGAGGAGCTCATGATCTTACTGGGGGAAAGAACAAAGAAAAGAGAATTCACCTGCAAAGTGGATAGAAAAATAGTCAGCAGCAGTGATTGGCAAGTCTTGGATTCTTAGGGTGTTTCAGTAGGCCAGATAACAATTCCCCAGGGTCTGAAGGGAGTAGGAGCAGGGCAAGTAGTAAGCCTTATGATTTTCCATCTTGCTAGAAGGATTAGAGTTTGGTGACTCTTGAGTTTATCCAATCAGTGAGAGCAGCCATATTGTACTTTCCCATCTATGCCCCAATGAGGCTTGAGTAGCCTCAGGTGAGGGGAGGAAGTAAAGGGTAGGGAAGAGTGAAAAAGACCTAAGGCAGAATGAAAGGTTCCATATGTACCAAAATATTTATAAAGAACTTTTTGTGGTAGTAAAGGCCTGGAAACTAATTAGAGACTCACTGATTTGGCAATGGCTAGTCTAATTGTAGCATACGAATATAATGGAATATGACTGTGCTATAAGAAATGATGAATATGAAAAGTACAAAGAATCATGGAAATATTTAGAAGAACTAATGCAAAGTAAAGTAAGCAGAACCAGGAAAATTATATATATATGCAACACTACAAAATACAAATGGAAAGAATAGCAACAAAAAGAATAAAATTAAATGTTATATAGTTATGATAAGGCTGGTCCCAAAGGAGAAATTAGGAAATGTCTTCTTTCTTCCTTTGTAGCACTGGTGGGATTTGTGGAAAGAACACTACATGTATTGTTAGATTGTATGTATAGATTAGTTTTACTCAATTGCATTTTTTCTTCTTTTCCTTTTTTTGTTAAAAGGGGTAGCTTTCTGGGTAGGGAAGGGGAGGTGTCTATCTGGAAATGAAGATTATATAAAAACAAAGATATCAATAAACCTTGTTTTAAAATAAAAGGACAGAAGTAGGGAGAGAATGGTTAAAAATTTTAAAAGGGCAAAATCCATTGAATTGGATCTGGTTTGGATGAAGCGAATAGGAGAAGATTGGGATGGAGGATTTTCCAACTCCAGCTATGTTCCATTTCTTTTTTAGTCTCTTTTTTCTTTTTCCTTTTAAAAAAGAGGTGAGGGACAAGGAGAGAAAAAATTCATCAGCTGGTAGCTAGCTCTCTAGTGATGAATCACTCCACGATAAATTCATTTCATGGCATACTTGAAGCCTTTCAGTCTGAAAGGCCTAAAAAGAGTTTGTAGGCTACTGCCACCATAACTTTCAATAACCCATGGTTATTTTGGTTTAGGAAAACAGAAGACAAAGCACACTTTGATCCCTCTCCATAGGATGGAAGAATACTGATGTGCTATATGCTATCAGATTGGGCTACTTAACGTTTTCTTTGTTACCAACGAGGGGCCACTGGGGATGTAATACTAACAAGCAACTGTGACATAAAAACAAAAGGCAGAAATAAAAATTTTAAAATATTATTAATACAAAGAATAACACCCAAATCCATGGTTATCTTCAATACATGAAGAGACAGTAGAATACAACTTAGAGGAAAACACAAAGAGGTACAAATGAGCATGATCTACATTGGCTTCAAGGGAATTACAATCTAATTGTGGCCCAGGCCAGGCAAAAACAAGTGAGGCAATATGATGATCCCTCAAAGTACCTTTCTTTTAGTTCTTAAGTTTCATGATTTTATATATCCCAACTAAGTGACCTAGTCAGGTACTGTAGGTGAGGTGTCCATGAGAAGGCAGTCCTTCAAGCAGGGTTACCCAGTTAGTACGGAAAAAGCAAGATGTGAGCTTTTAAAGGCACGCAGGTAGGAATGGCAATGGCCAATTCAGAGAATGATAAGTAGACCAATTTAACTGGAAGTGAAGGAGTAGGGAAGGTGCAGTTCATAAATCTAGAAAGGGAAAGTGGGCTAGAATATAAAAGGCCATATAGGATTGTCAAGCTGATAGGGAGTTGTAGTATATAGAGAATTATGCTTCAGATTGATTAATTTGGAATCTGGGTGCAAAATGGATTTGGAAATTAGAGGGAGGATGGGAAGAAGAGCTCAGAAGCAAAGAAGGCCACCTGCTGCTAAAGGAGTCTATGGGTGAGGTACATAGCAATTCCCAAATGGCTAAGGGTGCCACTGGTTCACCCCAGTATCACTGGGGTAGCTCTAGGAGCTCTAAGGATCAGGCTATTGGGACTACAAGCCCTGGGGCACACAGAGGGGTGAGCCAGCATGGAAAACTTGGGGAACATTTGGGATAACAGATTGACTCCTGAGGTTTTTCCATTTAAAATAGCATTGCTAATACTAAAGAGAAGTTCCTTATCTCCATCCTGATCTTCCTTATGATATTTGTACCCTTTAGGTGCAAATCTAACTTTCTAGAGTCTGAATTCCTAAGGTGGCCTCAAGAATTTTAAAACAGTTAAAGGATTCAGAGTTCAGGTTTTAGAGGGCACTTGAGAAAGGAATAAGAACAAATGCACAAGAAATACCCACGTGCCTTCCTCTCTTCGTCCCTTGAATTCAGGATAGAAGAAACCTGCCTATGACTCTTTCAAAGTCAATGACTGCCAGGCCCACCTTTTCAGGTATTCCTAAGTATTTCCTTTTATGTAAAGGTACATCACAAAATTCTGAAAACAAGAAATTAGTTTTTTATTCACTTGAATCTAAAAAAGGACTGCCACACAGTATCTTCGTATCTTCAGAAAGTGTGAGGATGTGTGAAAGTCCACCAGTGAAATCAAACCAAAAATGTTGTCAGAAAGAACAGAATATCTTAAGTTTCAAGAGGTCAAGACTTGTTCGTGGTGGAGGGTACAGGTGGCAATATGTTAATTCACTATTATCCAGGATAAATGAATACCTGCATCATAGGTTGGTAAGTGTGTGTATTTCCTTTTCTTTAAAAAGCTACTCTGGGTCTTTTCCCTTCCTTTGCTTTTTCAGGCTGTCTGTCTCTTCCAGGTAATGAGCGACAGTGTTGAATATAGCATCTGCTGTCACTTCAACCTCCCATTGTTGGGGGGGGTGGGGTGTCTCTATGTAGCTCTCTCTATTTTTCTTAGTGATCCTATTATTCCATTCTTCACTTGATGGTCTCTTTGATGTGATTTTTCCAAGCTTTCCCTCTATCACTGGATGGGAGATTCTCTGACTTTCAAAAAAAATTTTGGATAAATTGAGGCCAGAACTATAAATGAGACATAGTTACCCCTCAAAGCTGTGTATGTGTTTGTGCATGGGGGTGGGATAGAGGGGGAAGTGAAGCAGTCCTCTAAGGAGGGCCATTCACAATGTCCCTCTATTGACAGCCTCTGCTGACTGTGATTCTGTCTACCTGAGAACACTCATATCCAAAGTCATTATAAAATCACTGAGAACAAGGTTTGATCAGATCCTTTCATCTGCTTCTCAGTGTACCACTGACAATCTCTCTATACCAATCAACATAACCTAAGAACACCCCAGGGATGTTCATCTTTCCTGGTCACCACTGAGCTATTTGGAAATTTTCACTCTCTCTTTTTGGGGGGGAGTCTTCTATTGTTTCAGTAGGCCTCCAACATACTAGGGAGTGACTGTAGAGTACATTTTTTTTTCTTTCCCCCATTTAAAAAATTACTTTCTTGGGCAAAATTAAAGATATTTCTCCAGTTTGGGGGATTGGAAACTAAAAATTTCTTCCCCTCTATCAAAGTATTGAACAATTTCCCCTATCTCCCTCCAATTTGCTAAATACCCCTGGGTACATGTATATTTTGTACATCTGATCAATTCTCTCCAGTGGCCTCTCACCAACTAGTCATCAATAGCATTTCTACAATATTTCTGCTACTTTCTAATTATCTGAACCATTCTGAATTTTTTCCCCTTTCAATTACACCAAAGTTAACGGTTCCACCAATGTTAAAATGCTATTGGTTTGATTATAAATTATCTCAACTCTGAAATCTCCAGGTGACCCACCATTTCTCCCTTCCTCAAACCTATATACTAAGGTGTCTGTTTCTTTTTCTCACCCTTGGAGAAGTTGAGGGAATATATTTATTGGGAGGGATAGCCTTTCATGGCTATCCCATAGCAGGGTATGTTACAGGATCTGAACCAGCGTTGGCAAAGGTTTTCAAGTTCATGTGCCCAAACTACAACTTCAAGCTGCCTGTGAACCCCCTGCATTACCCCAAAGAGTGAAAGGAGAAAGGTTATATGAAAACAAAGTGTTTATTTTCTGGATGATCAAAATTGTGGCCCTCCAATCAGTTATATGAATAATTCATTATTGAAGCATCACAAACCTCACTGAAAATTCTCCCCTTTTTCACATTTCACCAGGATTCCTAATATGGATGGGACAGGAGCTGGCCCCAGTATCTCTTCCTTCCCAACTCCATTCTTACTTATCAGCACGGCCTTGACCAATAGAAGCCAAAACTTTAGGGCAATGAAAAGTAGTTTCTCCTAACTAAAGGCTGGAGGCTCTTGGTTTAACTTTTAAGGCTTTGACTTAATTAATCTATGCCTCAAGTTATCAATGAGTTGGCAGAAGAAAGAATTAATGGGGTCAATTAGGAATGACCACTTTCCATCTTAACTTCCAAGTGCAGAGACTGATGACAGATGGTCATCTGTGTACTTCTAGACAGCTGGAATTAAGCAGCAGGGGCAGCTTTATATTCACTTGGGAAAGGGTGAGAGGTTTAGAAAATCTATGCTAAGTTTTGCAAAGAATAAAAGACAAATCCTTACTTTATCGTTTCCTCCAGCCGAGTAGCTGCTTCATGGAATTGTTGTGATGACAGTTTGTACATTTCAGCATTCTGTAATTAAAAAAAAATCACACAGAAAATATCTTTGTATCAAATTTCTCAGTATATATGTATATGTATTAAAGATACATAAAAATAAGTATATGTACAGATGTATACACATATGTGTGTATATAAGTATCAAATCAAAAGCCATTCCCCAATAGATAAATGGTCAAGGGATATGAACATTTCTCAAAAGAAGTGCAAACTATTAACAATCAAAGAGGGGTAGCTGGCTGACTCAGTGGATAGAGGATAGCAAGTCAGGTCTGGAGAGAGGTGGTCCTGGGTTCAAATCTGTCCTCAGTGGAGAAGTTACTACTCCCCACTGCCTCGTCCTTACTGTTCTTCTGCCTTGGAACCAATACTTAGTATCAATCCTAATTCATAAGGCAAGGGATTTTTTAAAAATCACATGAAAGAATGCTCCAAAACATTAATAATAAGGAAATATAAATAAAATTAATAATAAGAAAACACAAATAAAAACTCTAAAGTTTGGCTTCATATTCTGTAAATAGCAAGGCTGACAAAAGCCTGGGATAGTCAGAGTTGGAGGGGTTGTGTCAACATAGATACAATAGTGTCCTGTCAGTGCAGCTGTGAATAGTACAAGCATTCTGGAGAGTAATTTGGAATTATGCAAATAAGGTGACTAACCTTTGACTCAAGAGATAGATTTAAATCCCAGGTTACTGATAAGAAGCAACTTGTGTTACCGTGTAGGAATTCAGCCAAAGAAAGTGGGAGAAGAGGAACGGAATAATTATTGATATGGAGCCTACTGTGTGCCAGGTATTGTATTAAGTACTTTTTGCAAACATTATTTCATTTGATCCTCACACTGCCTTGGGAGAGAGGCGATTCCTGCTGATTAGGGATTGGGCAAATAAACTATGGTAGATGAATAAAATGAAATACTATTATGCTATTATAATCCATAGATATTATGAATACAGAGAAGCCTGGAAAGGTTTCCATGAATAGATGTAAAGCAAATTAAGCAGAATCAGGAAAACAATAATACATGACTATAGCAATGTAAATGGAAACAACCACCACAAAACAATCCGAAGTGAATGTTATCAAATTACAAAGAACATACATGGGTTTGAAGAAGAAATGAAGATACCCTCACCTCCCACTTTCGCAGAGGTTGAAGGTCCATGTACTTGGTATACTGCACAAATTTTCAGACTTTTTTTCTGTATTGATTAATTTTACAGATTTTTTCTTTTTCCCGTTTCCTTAATAATATTTTTTGTTACAGGAGAATTCTCTGGGAAGGGTAAGGAGGGATATTAGAGGAAATCTTGGTGATGTAAAAAACACTAACAATTTATTACATACAATTAAAAGACAAACACTGCATGTCATAAAAAGACCTAACTAACCCTGTCCCCATAGTGATGATAATTTAGCATTATCCATAGCTTAGTCTCTAGTTCCTTCCATGAACATACTACTGCTATAAAAGAATCACAGAATGTTAGATTTGAAAGGAATTTTGGAAATCTAATCTAATTTCCTCATTTTACAAAGAGCAAAAGAGAGGCCCAGTGAGAGGAGATGACTGGGCCAAGGTCAAATGGTCACTGACTAGAATCCAGGTTCATTCCATGATAGCACACTGGCTCTTGTGACCAAAACTGCCCATGGGGTGCTGTTCTCCTATAATGGAACATTTGAACTCTGAGCTTAGATTAAAATACTAGACTACTGAGTTCTGGCTGACACATTTTAAGAGAAACAGTGATCAAATGGAACACATTCAGTGGGTCTAAATATCATGTTATATGAGTTAACAGGTGGCAAAAGTAAGCTGATAGCCAGCTTCAAATCTCTGAAGGGCTACAACATGTGAAAGAATTAGATTTATTCTGTGTAGTTCCAGAAGGAAAAACTAGAACCAATGGGTAGATATCGTAAGGAAGCAGATTTAAGCTCATTATAAGAAGTGTCCAATAATTTAAGCTGTTCAACAATGAAACAAATTACTTTGTGAGATATTAAGTTATGATCCTCATCATTTAAAGTGACCAAGCAGAGGCCTGCAAAATAGACTCCTTATTAAGGATAATGTGTAGAGGGGATTATTGCATTTGGAACCAAAGTATGTCCTCTGAATTGGGGCAGAGGAATTATCCATGCCCAGGGTCCCCATTCTGATCAAGTGACTCTAAAAAGTCACAATGGATGTTGGTCTGGATTTAATAGATATCGAGGAAGCCCAGAAGGGGCTTCTTTAAAATAAAACAGCTGGTTTCACATTTCTATTTTAATCTTGGGTGGACAGCATGGGGAAACAATTTCTTTAAAATGAGTTTGCCACATTTCTCTCTTAGCAGAGCAAGGCAGGAATTTGCAACATGCCCTCAATTAAAGAAAGCAACAACAAATATTATGGCTTCCAACAAGGCCCTAAGTGTCAATGAGATCTCTTTTTCTATTGGGTTAGGAATAATAGTGGCCCAAGTTGTTCCTCTGGGAACACAACCCACCTAAGATAAGCCTTTAATCAAACCCTTGAAGGTACATAGGAAATTTATGTCACCTGTTATAGCAAGTTCTATGGTGGAAGATCAGTTATTAATATTAATACTGGTTACTGATATTAATGCCTTATGGGATTTAAAGGTTGGCCTGATGACTCCTCTCCTCTGAAAAATCTGAAAGAGATCTCCTAAGAGTATCTATTTTGGGTTCAAGATGTTAATGAGGACCATTTGCAAAGATGCCATAATTAGACACTTTTATTCCTACGTTAAATCACTATGCTTACTGATAAGATTAATACTTCTATCCCATAGACAGATTAAGTGAAACCGAAACCAGAAAAAGCTTCACATATGTTGAGTATTCCATCTATTAATTGGGATTCTATAATGCATCATCAATATCCCTATGTATTTCCCAAGTATCTATACTACATCTTGTATTGAGTGTTATCCAAAAACTATGCAAGAGACTCTACTCTCAAGGACAGTCTAGATGGTCACAACTTAGAATCAGAGCTGGAAGGACCTTTAAAGATCAGTTAGTCAATTCTCTCACTTCTATCAATCAGTATTAAGCACTTTAAAGGTGCTCACAATTTAATGGGAGAGACAATATGCAAATAAATATATATAAAAAAGTGATTTTGCAAGATAAATAAGAAATACTTAATAAGGGAAAACACTAGAATTAAGAGGGGTTGGGGAAGGTTTCCTGTATAAGGTAGGATTTTAGTTAGGACTTAAAGGAAGCCAGGGAGGTCAGAGCAGAAGAAGGAGGGAGTTCCAGAAATGGGCTATAGCCAGACAAAATGCCTGTAACTGAAAAATGGAATGTCTTGTTCATAGAGCAGCTAGGAGGTTTTGAATGCTAAACAGAATATTTTATTGTTTCTTAAGGTGATAGGGAGCCACTGGGTGGGAGGTGGGTTGACATGTTTGGACTGTGTTTTAGGAAAATCACTTTAGTAGTTGAATGGAGGCTAGATCAGAGTAGGGAGAGCCCTGAGGCAGGATTAGCAATTTAATAACATACAGTGAGATCCAGAGAGATCAAGTTACTTCTCCCATGTCATACTGTCAGGATTAAAATCCAGGTCTCCTATCTCATAATCTCCTGTACTTTTCATTGTACTACACTGCCTCTGAGATGTAATGATGCAAACAAATTAATAAAAGAAATAAATATATACACAGCAATACAGAAAAAAGTCAGTGAATACAATGAGTATTTTACAACAAGGAATTATGCTAGGTGCCCTATTGTGGGGAACATAGAAAATTATAAAGGCAGAGCCCTGCTCTCAGTTTGTAGTTTAGAAGTTTATAAATTTATATAAATTTGAGGAAAGGAATGAAAAATCCTTGAGTCCATCCCCACTTGTTTTACTCACTGCTTCTTTGGGACAGTTTTGGTCGGATTCAGATAACACATTAATCATCTTCAGGTATGTGAGGAATCTAAGCTTCTCAACCTTCCTAAAGAGCCATCTACTGTTTATTGGATCACTGGTATTTGAAATGATGATCTTAGCCTTAGATTACTTCCTTTCAGTCATATACACATACCCCATGGTGATTGGCTTCAGTCTTTAGCATACAGACTCAGAGAGGAAATCCTTTGACTTCTCCCCCTGAACTTGTCCACAAATCTGACTTGCAGGAGGAAGGTAGTATGACACTGGCTGCCAGTTCTGCCATTTCTTACTCCATATATGGATGATTTCACACATTGTGTTGATGTCACAAGAGGTGAGCACATGTACATATGGCATAAATCTGATTTAAGTGACACACGAACTACAAGGCAAAGTTTTCATACATGTCAGTCTACCATGACATCTCTTTTCTCTGAGGTATAACAGTCTGTACTGCCTTTATAATTTACTTTGGCATTTAACCATAAACTTCTTTGGGGTTTCATGAATGTTACTCTGGTTACCCCAAATAATACGCAACACTATGTATGTAATTGGTATGATCTATAAGGAAGGCCTATTACATATAAATCTAAAAACCACAGGTCCGTCTTTCTAGAAATATACTAGATTTCACACACATTACTTAGCAATCCAGTTGTGAACTTTATTTTAGGACAACATTTCCTAGTTAAGACTCATCTTTCTGATTAATCTCCCCAGTTTACAGATTTTGACAAAACCCTTTCTCTTTGCCCTGTAAACAGACTTTCCTCTTCTCGAATCACAGCTGCTTCTTACTCACATTTGAAACCAGAAGACCTGATCTCCATTAATTAAATCTGCCATTAAATATTAAATAACGTGAATAAGGAGGTGTGAGTGTTGTCTCCATGGGTTTCAAAAGTCACAGTGTTTCTTCAATTACTTCCCAAGCAATTTTCATATTTCATACTGTCTGATTTCTCAAAGGACCTGGATTTGCAAGATCAAAAAGAAAGCAATAGGGCAAGGGAAGACAGAATAAGAGGGCAGGGAAGGAAGAAGAAAATTAATATTCTGCAGGCACTAGGAAATTCTCCTATTGGCTAACCTCTTCCCCATCCAACATCAGAAGGAAGATGGCATTTGAGGAAGAAAGAAATATGGTGCCAAAGGAAAGAGGTTTGGATTTGAAATCAGAGGACCTGCTACTTCCCAACCTGAACATGGGGGCAAGTCACTTTAGTTCTTTGGGTATTAGTTTCCTCATCTGTAAAATGAGATAGTTGGTTTAGATGATCTCCAAGGTACCTTCCAGCTCTAAGGCTATAAATAGTATATAGGTAAAGAGTTTAAAAATATCAACATTCCTTTTAAAGGAAAAATCATTTGTTTTTATTAATTTTGTTTTTAATATCATCTGATAATAAAGTTTTATGTTGGTGTTATTAATCATTTCAGCTGTCTGAACCTGGTAATTTCATACTTAGCAACTAGGGACATATCTCAGAAAAACTCTATTCAAATTTTAAATATTTTTAAATTTATGTTGTTAAAACCAATATGAAGTTTTTATAATTAAAGATATTTTGTTTAGCTGGTTAGATCTCAGGATCTGAAATTCATAGTTGGAAAGGATTTTGGAGGCCTTTTAGTACATCTTCTGCCTCATTTTTGTATATGGGGAAACTGAGGTCCAGATAATAGGTTAAGTAACTTGTCCAAGGTCACATAAGTGAAAAATGATAGTCAGGATTCAAACCCAGGTCTTTTGGTTCCAAATCTGCTACTCAAACTCAGGTTAGAAGTCCTGTTTAAAGACTAGGGTAGGGGCAGCTGGGTTGCTCAGTGGATTGAGGCCTAGAGACGGGAGGTCCTAGGTTCAAATGTGGCCTCAGACACTTCCCAGCTATGTGACCCTGGTCCAGTCACTTGACCCCCATTGCCTAGCTCTTACAACTCTTTTGCCTTGGAGCCAATACACAGTATTGACTCCAAGACAGAAGGTAAGGGTTTAAAATAAATAAATAAAAAATAAAGACTAGGGTAGGATTCCAAAGTTCAGTCATTTGGTCTAGGGAGTCATTCATTTCCAATCAATAATACAATTGATTTAGGGGGCAGCTATGTGTTCAGTACTGTGGATGGCACAAAAGTATTAAGAAAAGAAGTATTAAGCCATGGTAAGAAAACTGAACTCTAATTGGAGAGACAGGCCTGCCACCCAAAAACAAATAGCAAATGGTAACATGTGACACAAATTGAGATCAGAAAGGAGGAAACCAGGGAAGCTCAAAGGGACAGAACTCAATTCAGACTCTGAAGGATATATAGAATTTATATTAACTATAAGTTTCATTGGGTTGGCAGAGTACCACTCAAAGGCTTTCAGAAGGAATTGACAGACCTAGAATTTCTTTACTCTTCAGAAATTTAAAGATCTATTGAGGAAGACGAGCTCAAGACGTTGCAGTGTCACTTTGACACTTTTTAGCTTTATAGGGTTACACTGAAAAGTATGACTTTCAGAAAGACTGATGACAAATGATTATAAGAAAGAAAATAGCCAGAGAGTTAAGTCTAGAATAAACCTCTCAAACTTTAAAGCAATAGATGAGATTGAATACATTAGGACTCTGGGACATAGGATTGCCATCATGGTCAAAGAACTGAGCAAAAGGCTGGTTTATTTGGGAACTTTTAAAGCTCGCCCTAATAATCACTTTAAAACTATTTAGAATTTCTCAGGAAGGTTATTACTTAAGGAATGGAGAAAATTAGCATAATCTACATCTGTAGGAAGAGAAAAAAAAGATAATGCATTAACATAACAGTGTAGTTGGTTTAAAAAAAAAAAAGGAAGAACATTGGATCAGAAATCTGTCAGAGCTGAATAACAAGACTGGAGAGATATCAAAAGGGGTCCAGGGCTAATCTTCAGCAAAACTGTCAAGTTCCTGATTTTATCTTCCTTTTTACCACCCTTTCACGACCTCTCTGAGCAATTTTTCTTAGTTGGAATCAAAGTTCTAGTCCCAGCTCTGCTCTTAATTGCTGTGGGACCATCAGCATCACTTTTACTTTCTAGGCTTTGACTGAAGTTCCTCTCCTGTAAAATGAAGGCTGGGTTAGGTGTTCTTGAAGGTCCCTTTCCAGCTCTAATGTTTTATCTCCCTTTCCCAGGCCTCTGTCCACTTTAGTAGCCAATAGCCAAAATTACCTCTACTTCCACTACAAAGGTAAGAATGATAAATACAAATATGTAAATATCTAATTAAAGAAACCTTCCCAGGCTTTGGTGTGCTTTGAATGGGTAAGGAGAAAACTCTGCCAGCTCTCTTTAAGTACTCTTGTACAGTCAGTGGACATCAAAACACCTGAGGTATCACAATAACCTATGTTGTCTCACAGTCACAGTGTGACTGGGAGGATAGAAAGAGAAGAAAACAAAGGGAATGTATGCATAGTAAATATCAGAGACTGGAAAATTTTATTAGAGAAGCCCAAGAAGGTAGGGCAACAGATTTTGCTGGGCACAACCAGGCCTAGTAACATAGGAGAAATCTGTCTCTGGTTTACTGAACCTGCTTTACTGAAGACCCTTTCCTGTCTCTTAACCTTTGATCCTGTCACTCCTGGGTGGGGTGGGGTAGGGGAGAGGGAAAAATTATGAGTAGTTGTTGAGTAGCTTTATTTTTAGCTGCCTGTAATATATACTGTTAAAGATTTAACTGTTAATTGCTTAATGTACTCCTTGCATTTGTAAATGTATAGATGGTGTACTTTACCTTTCAGCCTACTTATTTTTGTTGCTACTGCTGCTTTTGGGATCTGGCGGCTCAGGACTCATAACTGAGTATATAATACTTGCTGCCAGGTGAAGAAAGGACCTCTTCACACTGTGGTAGATTCTAAGGGAAGGGGAATTATAAGCTTGTGGGTGGCCACCATTCCTCATCTCCCTTACAAAGGAATGAATAAATGGAAGGCGTCACCTGCTACACCTTAGTTTACTAATTACTGGGATATATCAGCTCATGCATGAAAACAGACTCAATGTCCAACATAAACCCAAGAGCTTGTACCTCATATTCAATACAAACTTCAATACAAAGTTGTGAACAGGGGGCAGCTGGGTGGCTCAGTGGATTGAGAGCCAGGCTGAGAGACGGGAGGTCCTAGGTTCAAATCTATCCTCAGACACTTCCCAGCTGGGTGACCCTGGGTAAGTCACTTGACCCCCATTGTCTAGACTTTACCACTCTTCTGCCTTGGAACCAATAAGGAAGGTAAGGTTAAAAAAAAAAGTTGTAAACAAATTGAATAATTTAATAAGATGCTAAAAAAAAGGAAACTGCAGGAGTCTTTTTTTGGGGTTAAATATTGAATATTCAACATTTCTTAATCACCTACTGAATGCTGGCACTGTGCTAGTTACAGTGGGGATAAAAATTTAGATAAGTCATTCTTGTTTTCAGGAAACATACTTTAGTAGGGGGAAGTGACACATACAACAATAACTAATATAAAATGGGACATGATAAATACATAAGATATATACAAAACATTGTGTAAGAATGGTGATAGAAAATGTCTAGAGGGAATCAGAGAAGGCTCAAGTAGAGGATGGGTAGGAACTCAAATGGGGAGGAATATGGCATTCCAGACAGGGAACAAAGGCATGAAAGAAGTGAGCACTTCTGTTTAATGTTAGACATTAACCTGCATATTCTGTATCTACTACAGGTGTATATGTACCTTCTTATGCCTGCATCTAAGATTGATATCCATCAGTCAATGGCTAAGCAGAGAACATTTATAGGTGATATCTTGGCCTGCAAAGGATTTTGAAATCACATTCTAAAGATACATACACAAAGGTACATTAAGTAGTGTTTTAGTGTCAGAAGATATACACTGCTGACCCGTAGAAACACATCATCAATTAGGCCAATAAAGGTTAGCTGCTGGGAATTCTTTAGCTCACCACAAGATGCAGAGTGATTCTTTCGGAAAAGGCAGTTTGTGTGGGCAATGGTTCTCAAGAAAGATTCAGTAGAAGCAGTCAGAGAAAGCTTCATAGAAGACAAACATTTTAAATCACAACTAGTTGAATCATTAAGCCTTTATTAAGCTTTTACTCTGTGTCAGGCACTGGGAATAAAAATACAAGTAAAGTGGAATAATCCTTGCCCTCAAGGAGCTTATATTCTAATGGAGGAAGACAATACATTAAAAAAAAACTGAAAAGGGGAGAGAGAAGAAAAGGTACCCACAGGGATGAGATAGAGAAAAGAACTTAGAGAGCTAGGGGCAGAGCCAATAGAGGAATGAAGAAATGAACACTTCTGGCCTGGGTACTCTCCTTAAAATGGAAGTTCCAGGAGGAACTGACCTATCAGAAAAATGGGTCATAAGAGAAGAGTAATAAACCTTCTAGAGTAAGAAGGCTGCTATGGCATGGTAGACAGAGAAGTCTAGAGAATAAATAAGGAGTAGAGTCAGAGAGAAATGAATAGAACATAAGCTGGCTGGTCTGGGCACCTTCCTTCAAATGGAGGTTATGAAAGGAAGTGAGTCAACTAGAGGCAAAATGGTCAAAACCTCAGCAAGATAACCTGTGATTTTCTTTGAATTTGATTTGAAATAAGCATGAACTAACTGGGCACATAGGATGACTAGGTCTATCAGGACCTGGGAGACCTTCTGATCTAGGAAAAGCTGGTTATTATATTTCTGCATATCAAAAAAAGGCAAGTGGCCAGTGGCAAAAACAAACAAACAAACTACTGAGGTGACTTTATTATGTGAATTACAGAAACTAGCTTATTATTTTATAATAGGCTTTATTCTGTTCTAGTAAAATTTATAGGTAGTGGATAGTTTTTGTATATTCTATTAGATTGCGTATTTATTAAGTACTTTATAGTTGCAAGGCACTTTGCCAAGCCCTGGGAGACACTAATATGAAAAATAAGGGGTAGCCTTTGTATTGAGGGGACTAACAATCTAATAGTAATTGTGTATGTATATATGTATATTTCTATTTCTAAAGGTCTGCAATATGTTGTAATTATATACTGTCTAGATTTTGAGCGTGGGGAAGGAAGGAATATCTATGTCTTTGTTTATCACCATGATTAATAAATGAATGAATGAACAAATCTAGCCATTTTATAAAGCAATTGTGAATAATGCTCCAAAAGCTATTAAAATTGTGAATGTCCTTTGAACTAGTGATATCACTACTAGACCTCTACCCAAAAAAGATACAAGAAAGAGGAAAGCAGTCAATATGTACAAAAACATTTATAATAGCTCATTTTGTGATGGCAATGGATTAGAAAATAAAAGGATGCTCATAACTGGGGAACAGAAGAACACAAAATGGTATATGAGTGTAATAAAATAGCATTTTACCACAAAAATTGATGAAAGGGTCAATTTCAGAGAAGCTTGGGAAGATTTGTATGAGCAGAGTGAATGCACAAAAGTGGGAGCTGAATTTAACATTGTGAAGAAAACAAACTTGAAAGATGCAAGGACTGATCAATGAAATTATTAACCCTAAATAATTATCAACCATCAGTATCGATGGTCAAGCATGTTACACATTTCCAGAAAGAGAAGCCATGGGCTCAAGGTGCAGAATGAGACATACAGTTCAGAGAGAGTCAATGTAAAAAATTTGTTTTGCTAGACTCTGCATATTTGTTGTAAGGATTTTTTTCTTTTCTTTTTTTTTCTATCAAACATTTTGTGGGGAGAGTAGGAGAAGAGGGAGCTAGCTGGTGATAGGGTTACCAAAACAAAAATTAAAAAAAAGAGAGAAAAGTTTAAATTAAATTAAAGCATGTTTTAAAAATGCACAGAAGAGAACAGAAGGAAGACCAGAAGGAAACACACTCAAGTCAGAAAGTTACATACTGAATTCATTACATATTTATTTTAAAAGGAAAGAAAGTTATATAATAGAGATCTGGGATTTAATGTACAATCCTCTTTTTCTGTTCCATATGAAAATGCTCATTCTATTTGGGGTTTGTTAAATTCCAAATAAAAATAAACATTAAATAATGAATTAATGAAAAAGCATTAATGAAGCCTTTATTATGTTCCAGATTACCCAGGCTAAGCCCTGAAGATACAAATACAAGCAAATAACATAGTGTCTGTTTTTTGTTTATTTTAATCCCTTACCTTCTGTCTTGGAATCAATACTGTGTATTGGTTCCAAGGTAGAAGAGTGGCAAGTGCTAGGCAATGGTGGTTAAGTGACTTGCCCAGGGTCACACAGCTGGGAAGTATCTGAGGCCAAATTTGAACCCAGGACCATAGTGTCTGTTTTCAAGGAACTTATATTCTAATTGTTGAGTGAATGAATGACTAATCATATTGTTCAATTATTTAGTGTTTTAGATTTTAAAAGTCTCAATCTGTTTAAATGAAAACGAATACTTTGAAAATTATGAAGCAAATGAAGTAAGAGGCAGTACTATGTAGACAAGTAGCATGATATAGTAGAATCAAAGATTTTGAGCTGGAAGGAACTTTAGGGTCAATTAATCTAAGCCTCTCATTTTATATATGAAGAAACTGAGGCCCAGGAAAGGGGATTTACCCCAAATCATGTATTCAGTAAGTAGCCAAGTCAGGTCTCAAACTCAGGTGTCCTTGGATTCCACTAATTCTCTTTTCCCCTACATTATGCAGTTTCCTGATGTGCATTCTAATAAGAAAGAAATCAAAGAAAGTCAGTAGAGCCACTATACTGGAGTGATGAGTTGAACAATACTAAGGAGTTTGCTCCTAGGAGAAACAGAAGGATGAAGACAAAGTAGCATATGTGGGGAAATCTGAGGGGAAAAAATAGGCAACATGCTATCTAACATCAAGAATCAGTTTAGGGATTCCTTTGCACCAGAAAAAGAATATTTTAATAAGAAGCTTTTACTGTTCCATATATGTTTCTTTTTCTTAGTTTAATTCAACAATCATTTATTAACTTCTTACTAATTCAGGAATGTATTGGTACGGTGGAAAGAGTGCTGACTATAGAAGTCATAGGAGCCAAGTTCCATTTTCAGCTGTGTGGTCTCAGGCATGTAACATGACCTCTTTGGGCCTCAGTATCTCCAGTATAAAATGAGAGGATTGGGTGGATGATTTCTAAAGTCTCTAAAAGCTGTGATCAAGGATCTTGTGTACACGGCCCTCTGCCCCAGAGAAAAGGCAGTCATTCTGTAGCTGACTGCTAACTTTCTGGTTTGGGCTCTGCAATTCAGTGATTTTTGTGAGAACAAAGAATAAGAGAGGACAAAAGTCTCACTGGACAAGCAAAATGCTATGAAACCTCTGTGGGAGGAAATTCCATACTTTACTATAAGCTGGGAGCTTTAAATAGTCACATTGCTAGAAGGAATTCCATTTTTTAGGTAACATGAAAAAAATTGGGTTTTGAAGAATAAAGAAAATCAACTGCTTCTTTGAACGAGAAATTTCAGAATCAAGAAAACAAAATGAATTTGGCTAATAATAGTGGGTAAGAGATTAGATAACTCTGATCATAATATGATTAAGTTATATATGATGGGACACAGAAACACATAATCTGTTACAAAGAGAAAGGTAACTGACAAAATTTGTGTACTAGCTAGGGGAAAAATGAATGCAACTTACAGAAAACTTGGAGATTGTTTCAAAAAAGCTCACTAAAAAAAGTGCCATAGATAGCTAAAAAATAACCAGGTGCTCAAACAAAAACCTAGCACTGAAAGCATCAGAGGAAGCAAGATATTATTAACCGACTAGAGAGGCTAACCTCTTAGATGCTGATATTTATAAAGGCAAGGATTATATCACATTTAAATTTTGTGTCCCTCCAGTGCAGTGTTCTTCAAACAGTAGACATTTAATAAATGTTGAATGAATGATTTCATCAATGAAATAAGTAGGACAAGAAAACCTACCAAAATAATAGGTCAGGTTATACAGAATTCTGAATTGTCCTATATTTTCAGTTATTATTGCAAAACACATTCTCATCTTTGTTTGAATATACATTCTCACCTTTGTTTCTTAGAAGAGCCTTATCTTACAGATAAGGAAACTGAGGATTAAAGAAGTTTAAAGATGTTAAAAGTTACATTGCTAGCAAGTGTC
This sequence comes from Monodelphis domestica, assembly GCF_027887165.1. NCBI lineage: Eukaryota > Metazoa > Chordata > Mammalia > Didelphimorphia > Didelphidae > Monodelphis > Monodelphis domestica. The sequence goes on along the minus strand of NC_077233.1, from coordinate 60,682,180 downwards.
CAATCTGAGAGTTTACACAGATGTTAGGAGCTGGGTCTAGGCTTTCTACTCTGTCCTACTGAAATTTCCTTCAATAGTATGTTTAAATGCACTCCCCAATATACGGCTGGCTGACAGTGCTCCTAATACTGTCACAGACTGAAAGTTATGACATCTGGGTACAAGGTATAATGACTGAAATATTGTTCATTAATTGTTTTATTATTGTTTTCTTAATTACTGATTATTTTCCATCCATTTATTTTCAGTAACTACTTAAGAGAAGGGGCATGGGATAGTTTGAGAAAGCCACCTGGGTGTTGGAATAGTTGAATTTTAGTACTACTTATTTTGGTCAGACTGTCTCTCTCAGTCCTTCCCCTCTCTGGGCCTCAGTTTCCTTGTCTTTTAAATGGGAGAGAATCTCTGCTGGCTCTAAATGTCTACATTTCTATCACTCAGAAGAGGAATAGCTGTTAAAAGGCCCTTCATTTAAGAAAGCACAGAAAAGACTCACAGGACAAAGCCAGATTAATCAGAAAGCAGGTGAAATGCTTTGCCAGAATGAAAGTGTGGGATTTATCCAAGTCAATGCTCTAATAATCCAAAGAGGGTGTGAAAAAAGACAACACAAAAAAGTGATCTACAGATATCATGACATTTGTGTGCAGAGAATCTTGTCAGTGGTCATAGTACTTAGAGATACAAAGAGGATTAATGGCTCCTGAAACACTGCCAGCCTAGATGAATGTGGATGATAGCCCCGCTCCAACAGAGAGGGCCAGCAGCAGGCTTGACAAATGGAGCAGGCAACAGCTGTGGGACTCGCTGGAGCAAGGCCGCATACACCTGTTCTGGGGCAATGTTTTTATTCCTCTTCTTTCCTGACTCCTCCCTTTTTGCCCATCTTCTATACATACTTTATTCCCCCAAACTAGTCCACTGGGAATACAATGCCAATCCAACCCTTTGTGCTTTGAGAGAGCTCTGTGGTCACCTGTTAAATGTGGCAGTGACTCTGACAGAACACAGAGCATGCAGGAAGGCAGTTGCTAGTTAAAAGCAAATTCTGGTAGAAGAGCACACTTGTATCTCTTCAAGCAAGAAGAAGTGAGACTAGCAATAAAAAGATGATCTGGTGTATTGGAAGAAAGAATGGCCTACGATTCAGCCCCAGCCCTGACATGTACTTGCTACAGCCTTGGGCAGTCTTTTCTTTCTTTGAGTCTTAGTTGTTTTTTTGTTTTGTTTTGTTTTGTTTTTATCTACACCAAGGAGGGAAGGTGGAGAAGTGTTGGACAAGATGATCTCTTTAGGTTCCTTCTAACTCTAACATACTATGAGTACTACCAACCTTGTCTAGGCCTTCTACTATGGCCTATTGCCTCCATCAGTTATTTCCAGACAAAAGAGTCTTACTGAATCCATCTTGAACACTTTTGCTGGAATTATCTTTCTCAAACATTCCTTTCCACGTCACTCTCCAATTTTTTTTTAATTTTTAAAAATTAATTTAATGATTTAGAATATTTTCCCATGGTTACATGATTTATGTTCTTTCCCTCCCCTTTTCCCTCTCCTCCCATAGCCTGTGCTCAATTCCACTGGGTTTTACATGTGCCATTGGTTAAGATCTATTTCCATATTATTAATATTTACACTAGGGTGATCACTTACGAGTCTACATCCCCTGTCATATCCCTATCAAACCATGTGATTGATCATATGTTTTCCTTCTGGCTTGCTGCTCCCACAGTTTTTTCTCTGGATGTGGATATCGTTCTTTCTCATAAGTTCCTCAGAATTGTCCTGGATCATTGCATTGCTGCTAGTAGAAAAGTCCATTACATTCGATCCTACCACAATGTAAGTCTCTGTGTACAGTGTTCTCCTGGTTCTGCTCTTTTCACCCTGCATCAATTCCTGGAGGTCCTTCCAGTTCACATGGAATTCCTCCAGTTCATCATTCCTTTCAGCATAATAGTATTCCATCCCCATCAGATACCACAATTTGTTCAGTCTTCCCCCAATTGAAGGGCATCTCCTCATTTTCCAATTTTTTGCCACCACAAAGAGCGCGGTTATAAATATTTTTGTACAAGTATTTTTCCTTATTATCTCTTTGGGGTACAAACCCAGTAGTGCTATGGCAGGATCAAAGGGCAGACAGTCGTTTATCGCCCTTTGGGCATAGTTCCAAATTGCCCTCAAGAATGGCTGGATCAATTCACAACTCCACCAGCAATGAATTAATGTCCCAACTTTGCCACATCCCCTCCAGCATTTATTACTTTTCTTTGCTGTCATATTAGCCAATCTGCTAGGTGTTAGGTGGTACCTCAGAGTTGTTTTGAGTTGCATGTCTCTAATTATAAGGGATTTAGATTTTCATGTGCTTATTGATAGTTTTGATTTCTTCATCTGAAAACTGCCTATTCATGTCTTTCAACCATTTAGCAATCGGGGAATGGCTTTTATTTTTATAAATTTGACTAAGTTATCTATTTTAGACATGAGGCCTCTAACTAAGAAACTTTCAATTCCCCACTTCCCCCCATTTTCTAGTTTCCTTCTAATTTTGACTAGATTAGTTTTATTTCTACAAACTCTTTTTAATGTAATCAACCTAATAATGCTCTCTATCTCTTGTCTATTCATAAATTCCTTTCCTATACATAAATCTCATAGTAATATGTTTCCCCATTCTTCTATTGCATATGATTCTTCTGCATATGCATTCTTCTCTTGCATATGATATCTCCCTTTATGTCTAAGTCATGCATCCATTTTGATCTTATCTTAGTGACTGGTATAAGATATTGATCTATACCTAGTTTCTGTCAAACTACTTCCCAATTGTCCCAGCAATTTTTACCAAACAGTGAGTTCTTATTTCCCCAAACCTGGATCTACATTTTTGTCAAATACAATGTTAATCTTTTACTGTGCATTGGTTCCAAGGCAGAAGGGTGGTAAGGGTTAGGCAACAGGAATTAAGTGACTTGCCCAGGGTCACACAGCTAGTAATTACCTGAACCCAGGACCTCCCGTCTGTAGGCCAGGCTCTCAATCCACTAAGTCATTTAGCTGTCCCCTAATTAGTGCTTTCTTATATTATACAGTTTAAAATCTGGTACTGTTAGAACTCTTTCCTTTACATTTTTTCATTAATTCCTTTGATATTCTTGATCTTTCATTGTTCCAAATGAATTTTATTATTTTTTTCTAGCACAATAAAATAAATTTTTGTAATTTAATTGGAATGGCATTGAATTAGTAGATTAGTTTAGGTAGAGTTGTCATTTAATTTTTATTCTTCTATACAACTACTTATACACCTCCTTTATAATATCTTTTACAATCTTCTCATGTAAGCGCAATTGTTGGTAACATTTGCAATGTAGTTATGCCTGCCATGAAACTTTTCATTACCTTTTTGGATCCCGTAAATTTCTGATTCTTCTGCTACTGTGGCAGTCCAGAATTTGTGGGTGCAGTTTCACCAGGGGAAACACAGGGTTAAAAAGATAGATCTTTTTGTAACCACCAGCTTGGAATAATTTAAAGTGATATACTTCTCAAAAGTACTTCAGTCTGGTATTTTCCTCTTACTGAAACTTGCATTATGATACCAGGGGCATATCTTTTGTCTGAGGAATAGCCTGAGAATGGGAAAGGTTCACTCTAGTAGGTAAGTCATCAGATGATAAATTACTTGACACAGTGAACCATAAAATATATCACATGACTATCTAAAATACAAAATTTAGTGCTTGAATGTGTTTAAATGCATTGTGTTCTAATTATCTTGTATACACACACACACATATATTGCCTTCTACATAATGTGTGTGTGTATGTCAACTTCTTAATAAGATTGTACACTCCTTGATGTAAAAGGTTATGGAATCGTACTATTTTTGTATCCTTTTATATTTAGCAAATTTTTGGGTACATAGTGGGTACCAAGTAAGGTATATAATACAAGGTAAGCCAATTAATTTTTATAAGTTTATAATCCATTTTATACATAAAATAAAAGTCTATAAAAAGGTGTTACTGTGCTGTACAAACTGGTGAGAAATACAGGATAAGTTTTAAACCTCAGAAAATGCATCTCTTTCCAAGGTATTATTATATTGTCATCATTACATTTTAATTAATAAAATCTTATTAACATCTTCGCAATAAACTCCAAGGGAAAAATAGGACATAATAAAATGCTCACTGTTTGTTTTGACTTCTTATGTAATTCACCATAATGTAAGCTGTATCTCCACTTTACAGATGGTTAGAATGAGGCAAAAAGTATAAATGAGTTGCTCAAAGTTATAGGATCTTTTAATGGCAGAGACTAAAGGGGGAAAAAAAGTAACTAGCAAAGAGTACATGATTACATGCTACTTTCTTCCTTAGGGATCACTCAATTTGTACCTCTCTGAATAAGCTTTCAATGATTGCCAGGAAATACCAGCTATTCATGAAAAAGGAATATCTTTTCCCAATCTGTAATGCTTTCACCCGAGACACAATGGATTTGTGGGTTGAACAGCAGGCTGAAAAATCAAATGTCATGAATTTATACCTGCTACTGGTGTAATCACATCTGGAATATTGTATCAGATCTGGGGGCCAGGTTTAAAAGGGTCTCTGACAAAAATTGAACACATCAAGAGTAAGGCAACAAGGATAGTACAGGTACAGAAATCATATTATTTGAGGGGCCACTGAAGAAGTGGCATGGAGAAGCAATGACTGTCTGTGAAGAGAATCAGTGATGAGAAAGATGGACAAGCACTCTTCAGATAGTCAAAGATCTTATTTGAAGAAAAGGGAGGTTACTTCAGAGTACAAAATTAAAACCAATAAGTGGAAATTATAGATTCTGGCTCAATATAATGAACTTTCTAATAGTTCTATTTCTCTAACAAGGATCAATCAAGAAAACATTTAAGTGCTTATAAATTATGGATGCTGTGATAGGAACTGGGGATACAAAGACAAAAATGCAACATATAGTCTCTGCACTCAAGTAACATAATCTTTAGAGGAAGACAGCATATACATATAAAAGTATATATAAATTAAATACCTGGGAGAAGGGAGGAGGCAGTACCAGCTATGAGGAGTCAGGAAAGGCCTTTTGTAGGTGGATGCTAAAACACAACAAAACGAAACCTCTGAACTAGAGATTCTATGATGCAAAGGTGAGAAGGCAATACATTTCAGACAGCAGTCTATACAAAGGGGCAAAGGGAGAGATCTAATGTATATAAAGCTTAGCAAGTTAGCAGAGTTCAGGTTTGTTTACTTCAGAGGAGGGGAAGGAAAATGATGCAGAGTAAGACTGAAGAGGAAGTTCACTGTGAGGCTTTTAGATGATAAGGAGAGTTAGCATTGGATCCTAGAGGCAAAAAAAGAAGACTAACACTAGAGAGTAAGCAGACTGCCTTAGGAAGTAGTGGGCTCTTTCATAACTGGAAACATTCCCAAGAGAACCTGGTGTACACAACTGGTTCAAGTTTCCATAATAAGGAGGAGATGCATCTTGAATTAGATTACTTCTGAGATTCTTCCCTAAAAGAAGATTGTGGCTCAGATTCTTGACCTTGACTTCATTAGCTCTGGTCTTTCCAGTCTCTTAAACTGATAACTTTAGAGCTGTCTTTGTTTTCTACCTCTCCCCATTCCATATATCTAGCACACACCAAATCCTATTTCCATGATCACAGCACCTGTCACCTCTACCGTCTTCTCTCTACTCACATGAACGGCCTTCATCACTGCTCTCCTGGACAATTTGAAGACTTCAGATGGGTGCCCTACCTGTGTGCCACAGCTGTCAGTGATGCTCCTTGAGTGCAGGTCTAACCTTGTCACTCTTTGGGCTTCCTACTGCCAGTAGGATGAAATACAAACTCCTATCTGGCATTTAAAGTCCTATACCACCTGGCCCCAACTTACTTTTTCAGCCTTGTTACATTACTCCCTCCCTGTCTTACATTTTACATTCCAGCCATCAGACATTCTTTCTATTCCTCACACACCCTATTCCAGCTCTCATTCTCTGGGCCTTGATACCAGTTATCCAATTCTGGAATGTACTTCCTCACCCTTGAAGAACACAATACTTTGTTTTCTTCAAAATGGAACCAACTACTGCCTTCTTTCTACATGAACCATTTGTACATGTATACACACACACACACACACATATATATATATATATATATATATATATATATATATATATATATATATGTATTTATGTATATCTTCCCTTCAAGAGTTTGAACTTCTTGGGGGCAGCTGAATGGTTCAGTGGATTGAGCCAGGCCTAGAGATGGGAGGTCCTGGGTTCAAATCTGGCCTCAGACACTTCCTAGCTGTGTGACCCTAGGCAAATCACTTAACCCCCATTACCTAGCCTTTATTTACTGCCTTTCTGCCTTGGAACCAATACATAGTATTGATTCCAAGATGGAAGATAAGGGTTTAAAAAAATAGTTTGGGCTCCTTGAAAATCAGGAGTATTTCATTTTTGTCTTTGTATCCTCAATGCTTAGCACACAGTAGTCATAGTGTTTTGCATATAGTAAGCACTTAATAAATGCTTCATTCATTCTAAGAACATCTAATGCCACCTTCCATGAAAAATAGGGGAAATAAGAGACATGATGATTTAAAGACAGGCTACTGTTATGGGAATTCAGACTAGTAAAGATGATATCAGGGAGTTCAAAATAACAGTTTATTAGAGAAGGGGAGGAAAATGAATCTGATAGTGAATTTAATGCATTCAGTTACCTTCATTTCCAGTTTGATGAGGAAGCTTGGCTCTCTCAATGAGAAAGGGGGTATAGGTTGAAAAGCTGAATAAGTGCCTCAATCCATTACACCTGAAACTGTCAGATAAACAGCCTTATTTGGCACTGATTAAGTAATAAGGGATTTAAGGTTATTCAGCCTGTAGTTTGTGAATCCTAGATCAGTGCTACTGAAAGACCTTGTAGATGTACTTGGCTATTATGAAAGTGTTTTGAGAGTGGATGAAATTGTAATATGAGCTCTGGAATGCACCTATTGTGTGACCTTAGGGGGGGAAAAACATTTTCTACAGCTCTTTTCTAGTTGTAAAATAGGAGGCAGAAATTCCAGTATAACATAGCTGGAGGCAAAGTCAGAGGACTAATGGAATAAAAGGAGATAACAGGGTAGGTAGTGGAAGAAAGATCCCAAAGAAACACAGAGTAATCTTTCTCACATTCCCCAGAGTGAATGTTCTCAAGTTTTCTCAACATCTTGAGCCCCCTGTTTCATCCTGCTCTCTCCTAACTGCAGCAAATGACGTCATCTTTTTGTTTCCTGAGTTATGAAGTCATCCAAGAAGAGCTCTCTCATCTTTCTTCCTTTTTACCGCAAAAAGAACCTATAATCACATCCATCGCTCTACTATACTATGGCACATACCAGAACAGAATCTTAAGTCTGGAAGGGGTTGGAGATTATCTCTTTAGCTTAGGAGTTCTTTCTTACCCTTTTTGTGTCACAGATTGCTGTGACAGCCTGATGAAGTATATGAACCATTTCTCAGAAAGTTTTTAACTGCATAAAATGAAATGCCTAGAATTAATTTCAAAAGAAAACAGTATGTTGAAATAGCATTCTCAAAATATTTTTAAAAGTTCAAAGATCCCAGGTTAAGAACTTCTGATGTACTTCAACCCTAACCTGAGACCCAAGACACCTCTAAAAGAGTCATCCTGTGAAAGGTGATCATTTCAGACTTCTCTTGAAGGTCTCTAGTGACTGGGAATTAATTTTCTATTAAGGTATATTCCTTTTTGGAAGTAGTAGTAGTAGTAGTAGTCTCTTGGTAACTGAGGATGACAATTGTCTTTGTGCGCTTTCATTTGTGATGTAGATGAGTGTGCACAAAAACACTTGTGCGTGAAGGAGATTTAAGTGGAAGAGTCGATACAGAGACAGTCCTACTCTCTCAGCGTTGGAAGCCTGGGTCCAGTGGCACGAAAAGTCATTATACCTGGAGACTTCCTCAGCTGCATTGGATGGCCCTGTTGTCTTTTGTGCTCCAACACGCCCTAAGCACTCCACAGTGCTTTGCTGTGACGCCATCTCAGCCGTTGAACCTTCTTATTGGTTTCTTCTGTCTGTTCAGCCGAAGCAGTCTTTACATGCTGGGTGAACAAAGCCCTGGTTCACCAGGGGTTGATGACCCGCTGGCTACTCCTTTTTGGTACACTTCTAATTACTAGCCTATTTCTCTCTATACTGAGCCAGAATCTGCTTTCTAATAACTTCTATCTACTATCTATCTACTCTAACTTCTATTACCATCTGGGGGCCAAGCAGAACAAGTTCTCTTCTCACAACTTAAATCTGTGGAGCAACTGATGGAGAAAAAAAACATTTTCACAGATAACTCCAAATATTATACCCATTTTGCACATTAGGAAATTCATTCTCAAAAAGGTTAGCTGATAGTTCATGGTCACACGAAATCACATGATAAAAACAGGCTTGAACCCAGATTATCAGACTCCAAATTCAGAACACTTTCTCCAATTTCCTTACCATACACTGATTCCTTAATTCCCTACAGTATGGTCAGTATCCCTGTGAAACTTTGTGTGGAAGACCACCGACATTTTTCTCAATCCCCATTCTCCACTTATTGGCAGCATTTAAAATGCTATGAACTCTCCATAAAATTCTTTTTTTCTTACTCTTTCCATTACGCTACATGAGCTTGTTTAACATCCTAAGTCTCCTGCATTTTTTTCAACCCCATAAACATAAGCATATCCCAAGGATCAGACCTTTGTACACTGCTCTTCTTTCTCCTTTAGAGGTTTCATTTACATTCAGGGATTCAAATATTCCTATCTTTGGAGCTGATGTTTCTCCTGAGTCTGTCAGGCACTTATATATTACTATAGGAGTACGAAGGAATAGGTCCAAAGGGCCTTGCCATTTAGATTGGGCAAGTCTTTTCCCAAAACAGCAGGGAAGTTCTTGATTGGCCTAGGGGACTAGGGCCTAAGTTGTTGACTTGGCTTCTCAGTCATCCAGTACACCAAAAGGTGAGCTGATAAGGAATCAGTGCCCCCAGACTTAATAGATATCTCAGTACTATATGAATCCACCCACCCTTCTGACTAAATATGTTTCTGTACTTAGCTGAAGGAAAGTAAATCTATCTGAATCAATGTTGTATCCTTTTTGAGCCTCTTTTCCATGCTATAGTGCTATAGTTACAACAGTTAAGTAAAATTCTTTTTTCTCAGATGTAAGATAGACTACAAATAACTATTTTTTGTTCACATTCTAGGCCTGAACTACTGGGCCCACCAATATAAATTACCATCACTTCAAAATCATCTTTTCCTTCAAATCAATTTTCCTGAGGCATTCCCTTTTCTATCCACTGCACAGTGCTTTCCATAATCATCCAGGCATAAACCTTAGAGTCATCTCTAAATTACCAAATACTTTGGACATTCTCTTTATAATGTTTCATTATTCTTTTCCTTCCCATCTCCTATGCCAGGATAGGCTGGTCTTCCTAGAATGTTTGTTTTATAAGTATAACCTGTTACTTTTTATAATCCCTTTGAAGTGTGAGATAGAGACAGAATTTTCCTTCCAGTCTTATCTCCATGCACAACTGAGGATTAGAAAGGGAGCTGTGGTATAGAGGTCAGGAGAGTAGATTTAGAATATATGGATCTCAGGTCAACTCTAAGTTCAGCTGTGTTATGGCTATAGCCATGTCACTTAATTTCTCTGGATCTCAGTTTTCTTGTTTGTGAAATGAAGGAATTGAATGCACTGAATGATTGCTGAGGACATAACACTTCTGTATCTAACATTTAATAATTCTAAGATTCTCTAATAGTAAATGATAAATTAAGCTTCACAGGAATTCAAAGAATCACAGACTATCTGAGTTAGAAAGGACCTTAGAGGTCATCTAATCCAAATCTCTCATTTTAGAGATGGGAAAATTGAGGCCCAGAGAAGAAGAATGACTTATATAAGATAATATGATTACTTGGGTTTAGAACTCATTCACTGAACAAATATTTACTGAGTGTTTTCTAATGTAAAGCACATTAAAGGATTCACAGTATAGCATAGTAGAAAAAGTAAGAGACAAAGTAAGATGAATCTTAGTTCAGATACATTGTGTGAATGTGAGCATCTCTTTTTGTTCAATTATAATATTGGGATAATCCTTAGACTGCCTAACTCACAAAGCTATTGTACAGTAAACACTTTACAAACTATAGAACACTATACACACACAAGAAAAATACACACATAAATATATACAACATAAATGTATATAAGATGATTCTGGCCCTAAAGAAGCTAGAGCTTGGGTATAAAGTAGTCATTTAATAAATGCCCAGTGTTTCACTGATAGTGGACATGGATGGTCAGGAACTTATTACCAAACTTAAACTGTTCAGAAAAAGTATCTGAAAGGATATTATCAGAGAATTTTACAACTAGAAAAAGAGAAGGGCTGATAGTAAAAAGTGAGACTGAAGAATAACTAATGAATAGTCCATATTCCACAGATATTCAAGTAATATCAAGAAATCTAAGAGCATAGCCCACAAGCATAATGAATGGATTCTACATGGAAGATTTATGGGAGGACATGAGCAAGAACAGCAAAAGATAAGAATGGTCCACAATCTGCAGGGCTGAAGAGATTCAGGGTGTTAATGAAAATACAAATCTCCCCCTTCCTCTCCTTCCTCTCCCTCTCCCTCTCCCTTTCTGCAGAACCAGAACCTGAATCCACATCTGATCAGGCATCTTTCCCCTAATATATTTTATTGCATCTCCCAATCCCAAAACTCAATTTAGGGAGCTAGTGCAATGATTTGGAAACAACTAGGTGGCAAAGTGAACAGAACACTGGCCTTGGAGTTGGAAAAATTGAATTCAAAAGTAGCCTTAGACACTTCTTAGCTGTATGACTTTGGGCAAGTAACTTAATCCCTGTTTGCCTCAGTCCCTTATCTGTAAAATGGGGACAATAATAGCACCTACCTCCTAGGGTAATAAGGATCAAATGAAATGATATATGTAAAACATTTAGCACAATGCCCAGTATGTAGTAGGTATTAGATACATGCTAGCTATTTTTTTTTTTTAAGAAAAGGTTTTACAGGCTAACCACATGACCAGTTGGATTATTATCATCACGTACTCCAGATAATCCTCTAGGGAAATGACAATATTCAAAGGCTTCTTTGTTTTAGAGAGATTTTGTGGACACAGTCTGCCATGTCAACAGTCAACTTCTAAATGAGCAGATCCAACCAACATTTATGAGATACCAATAGCTAAGGGAGAGCTATGGGCAACACATTGTCTTGTAAACAGGAGGGAAGGGAGGATTAAATGAAATAATGGATGGAAAGCACTTCATAAACCTTAAAGCTCTCTATAAATGTCAGTTCTATTATTAATATTATTATTATTATTATTAACTGTTATTATCCTCCAGGCTTGTGAGGTTTTCATTCTCATACCGAACTTATACAGTGTTTAAAGTGATGCAGGGGAGTTTTATCATATGTTAATACCTGGACTCATTGGGGTGAAAATGTATGCGCATATACTTTAAAGGTTAATCTGCATCATGAACATTTTCTCCACCACTTTTTTAGGATTAGACAATCAAGAAAACAATAAATCAAGGCATGATTTGTAGCCACTTCTGATTTCTGAGGTATAAGTTCTGGCACTTAAACACTGAAAAATGGCTCTCTCCTGCTGTTGGAGACTGCTCCAGCACCCCACTGCTTATAAGGAAGGCTCTTTCATGAGATCACTGAAAGAAAAAATGACACCAAATATTTATTAGGCATCTACTATAGTTAAGACATTGTACTCAGGAGAAAACCAAATCACAGGTAACAACTGGCAGCTTTGTTCCCTACTACCTAATCCTGAATTGCAGATCCAGAGTAGAATAAGAGAAAGACTTGCCCATAGCACAGCATTGTGACTCCACTGACTTTCCCAAGTAGGGAGGCCCTGGCTGTGTACAGAGAAAGGAGGAAATTCAGAAACCAGCAGCAGCAGTGGTGGAGCTTAGACCCCCAAGTTCTGAGCAAAGTTTAATTTCCAGTATCTCACCCGACCTATGGAGAAATAACCAAGGTAGGAAATCTGCACCAAAGGGGAGCCTACAATTCTGCCAGTTAGAACTATCAGAACTTTCCAGTTGGCTGACAGGGGCAGAGCCTAGCAGAACTCTATAACTTGCATAGACCCCAAAAGAAGCCAGGGACTTACAGAGGTCTAAACAAGGGGGCAACAACCAAACTTTCCCCTAATCAGATCCTTTTGGAAGCACTGAAAGGGTGCAAGTCGCCAGCTTGGCCTGGAATCACACGACATTCAGTAATCCAAGAAAGTAGCAATAGTACCAGCCCAGAGCTTCTCTCCAAAATTGTTCAGAGCTCAGCCCTGAAATTAAGTCCAAAGTCAGGAAGTAAATTGGAAGAATGAGCAAACAAAAAAAGGACCTCACCATAATGAGATATTATGGCAGGGATGTTCAAGACAAACACAGAAGAAGAGAATGATTCTAAAATACCTTTGAGCAAAGCTTTAAAGTACTTCTTGAGTACAAATTCAACTAGAAATCTTAGATGAAATGAAGCAAGAGTTTAAAAAGCTTTTATTAAAAACAATTAGAGTGCTAGAAGAAAAAAATAGAAAAGAAATGAGAATTATGGAAGAAGGAATTGGAAAGGTACAAATCTTGCCCAAGCAACAAACTTCCTGAAAATCTGAATGGACTAAATATAAGACCATTTACTTCATGAGGGAACAAGAACTATGAAAACAAATTCAAAAGGCTGAAAAACAGAAGAAAATTTATAGTATTTCATAGCAAAAACAATTTGCATAACATTGAGAAGAAAAAATTTAAGAAATTATTATATTACTGGAACTCTATGACTAAACAAAGAATCTAGACATCATATTTCAAGAAATCATGAAAGAAAACTGCCCACATTTCTTGGAACCAGAAGCCAAAGTAGAAGTAGAGAGAATCCACTGGTTATCTCCAGAAAGAAACCACAAAATGAATATCCCCAGGAACATGAGAACTCAATCCAGAGCTTCCAAGTAAAAAATATATATATATATTGCAATCAATCAGAAAGAAAGAATTCAAGTACTGAAGACCCATAGTCAGGATGGCACATGATTAGCAGTCACCACTAGAAAGCAGCAGAGAATTTGGAAAATGATAAGAAAGTCAAGAATATGAGATTACAGCCAAGAATGGAATATAATCCCACAGTAGAAAAATAAAGGACTTTCAAGCATTCTGGATGAAAAGACCTGAGCTACTGGAACTTAGAAGTTCAATTACAGGAGTGAAGAGAAACGTAAAAGAATAAACATAAATGAACAATGAGTGATAAAGGCCTAAGCATGGATAAATTGCTTATATTCAAATATAGGGAGATAATATACATGCTCCTCTGAACCCTAATATCATCAGGTTCAGAGAGGAAAGTCTTATTAGAAAGGGCTTAGGAGTGGTTCTGTTATGCCTTGTTCTCAACCTTTCTAATGCCGTGACCCTGCAATACAGTTCCTCATGTTGCAGTGACCCCAAACCAAAAAATTATTTTGGTGGCTACTTCAAAACTATAATTTTGCTACAGTTATGATTCGGAATGTAAATACCTGATATGCATTATGTATTCTCATTGCTACAAATTGAGAGGTTGGGAACTGCTGCAGTAGGGGAAAAGGGAAAGGAAGGTTAGGGAAAATTATCTCACAAAATCAGGTTATAGAAGTAGCCATCTAAAGCAAGGAGGAGGAGGTAAAGCATGAATTTTATATTTCCTCCACCCTGCTTAGTCTAATAATCAGGAATGTATACACCCCTACTTAAGGATTAAGTGTTGAGGAGGATGGCCTATGACAGACATGTGCTAGCCAATGACAAATCAGAAACAATTGACAGACCTCCTGGGCTGTCCGAAGTCAAGCTTAAGCTACCATTGATACATGTGAGATGCAGGAAATGATGTAAAAAAAAAGTCTATATATTTGTGTCACTTCCTCTTGCTGGGCTCTCTTTTTGGTGGTGGAGGTATGGAGCTCAGCATGTCCTCTCTCTCTCTCTCTCTCTCTCTCTCTCTCTCTCTCTCTCTCTCTCTCTCTCTCTCTCTCTCTCAGAGACATTGGTTTGACTATCGGTGTGGCTGGTGGCAGTGTTCTGGCGTCTTGACTGGGTCAGGTGAAGCTTCTTCCCTGAGCTCTCTCAAAGAGTTTAGGCTGATTCCTTTTTTTTTCTTTACCTTGACTAAAATGCTGTCCTCCTATGAGGCCCCTCATCTTGGAGGAGGCCTTGTGGCTGGAAGGTCTCTGAACTCCCATTGGCTCAGGTTAGGCCAGAGAATCTTATACCCTTTTCCCTCTCTCTTCTTCTTAATTCCTTCCCTCTATATTAATTAAACCACTATAAAATTCCCAAACTAACGAGTATTTTTATTGGGATTGAAGTAAATCCCTGGTGACCATAATATAATATATTCACACAAAAAATCCATAATTTACCCCTTACAAAAGGGAAGTATTTGACACTTGAACCTCACTTCTCATCTGCATGGGTCAAAGGAGGAAAAAAAAATACCCACAGTGGTGAGGATAAATACATTTCACTCAACAGAGAAATGGTGGGGAAGAGAAGAGAGAAGGGGAAATTCAAGGGAAGGTAAGATAAGGGAGGGATTAGTTCAAAACAAACTCTAAGGTATTCAAAAATATTGATCTCTTTTTGAAGTGGCAAAAGATGGGAATCTTGAAAGAATGCCTATACATTGGGAAAAGGTTAAATAAATTATGGTACATAAATGTGATAGACTTTGTGTGATAGTAGTGATAGACTACTACTGCTCTTAACTTTCATCAAAGTAATGACCAATCAGTATTCCAAAGGATTAATGATGAAACATGTTACCACCTCCTGAAAGAGAGGTGAAGGACTCTAAATACAGAATAAGACAAAATTTATTTAGCTATAGTTAATGTGGAAATTGGCAGGCTGGACAAAGGCATGTTGACAGGAGATGGAATATTGTGTGTAAAGAACCAGAAGGCCAGTGTGGCTAGATAGAATATCATGTGAAGACAAGTCAACAAGAATTATTAAAGTAATTACTATGTGTCAGGCACTACTAAGTTGATGCACTGAATACATATACAATACCCCCCCACCAAAATGTCCCTGTCTTTAAGGAAATGGGGGAAGGCAATCTATAATGGGAAGTTGGAAGGGCTTAGTGGATAGATGAAGGAACTTGGCATAGGAGGCATTCTACAGGAAAGTCAGGAGCATATCTTGGAGAGAGAGGCCTGGACATCATCCTTGAAATGGGGGTTTTAGGAGGAACCAGCCAATCAGAGGGAAGGTACAGAGAGGGTATTTCTAATGTGTAAAGTCAAAGATTGGGGTGAGCTTCTAGGGTGGAGAGACTTCTCGGAAATTGTAGAGAAAGTCCAAATGGAAGGTCAGGAGTGCAGTCTGGAGAAGAATGAAGACATGTGTAAAACTGAGTCATATATTACTTATACATTATACATTAGCTTAGAAAGGCAGGTGTGAGCCAGGTTGCCAAAGGTCTTTAAATGCCAAACAGAAAGTTTGTATTTGATTGTAGAAGCAAGCAATAGAGAGCCACTGGAATTAGTTGAGCAGAGGAGTGACCTGGTCATATCTCTGCTTGAAGACTATTTGAGGGGAGAGATTTGATTCCGAAAGGCCAATTATGAAGCTACTGTGATGATTCTGACAAGAAGTTTTGAGAATCTGAACTACGGTGGTTAACAGTTGAGTTGGGAGGAAAAGAAAGAGATGGAGAGATATTGTGGATGTATAATTGATAAAACTTAACCACTGACTGGTATATTCATATCTCAGATAGACATTACAAATGAATGGCGAGTTGGGCCCAGGACTGAGCTGGATTGTCTTTGGGAAATTTAAAAGTTCTTTTACCAGCCCAAACCCTCTCCCCCCAAAATGAGCCATCTTTTAAATTTCAATGTTTTCCTGGCATTTTATAGCTGCAAACTGGAGAACATTGCAAATTCTGAAGAAATGAGATTGAAGATCATACTCAAAGCAATGGAGAAAAAGATACTGCAAACAGGATACAATGTGTCACATGAATTTGAGGGCAACACCAAGTAAAATATGTCATCAAAGAAATGTATGTACAGAAGAGAAGTTAAGCTGGTTGTGTCCTGAAAAGGATAACTGGATAGAAGCACATTAAGTAGAAACCCTGTGGTGAACTTATAAGAAGATGTGAATGAGAAAATGGGCAGGCACAGATGGGCCTATATCTATATTACTATATTACTGAAAAGAATACACACATCACTGAGCCCATAAATTCATTTGAGTATATTTAAGTATGTGCAAGGTGCTATGCTTAGTGCTAATAAGACTAAGATGACCTCATGAAGCTTACATTCTCTCAAGGGGAAAGATTATGTATGTATGCATGTGTATGTGTACATAAGTATAATACAAGATAGGGTAAAATATTTTAGGAAAATCTAAGAAGGGGGAGAATATTTTTTACCAGGGGGAGAAGCCTAGACCTCGTGGGACTCTGCCAGACCCTCCCACAATCCTGCTAACAGGGAACCAATATTCAGTGGATTTGGTCCCTCCATAACAAACATTGCTGCTCTGAGTGGGGGAAATTGGGATCTATTTTATCTGTGGCTATGAGGGTTCTATCCTGGTATCTATAAATTTCCCTTTAGAATTTAGAGAAAAGTGTCTTAGGGCCTTGTTAGTGGTCATTCAATTCTAAATTTTCTTTTATTTCATAAGATTATTAGAACTGGAACCTTAGAGAATCTCTAGATTAAAACCCTTATTTTACAGATGAGGAAACTAACATCCAGAGAGAGAAAATGTCCTTTTTATTTTTTTAAATTAGATCCATTTGGATAGACTGGTTTGGCAGTTTGGCAATTCGTCCAGGCAGCAGTGAGGAATTTGCACTTTCCTTCAACAAAGTTGTAGAACACCAATGCCCATGCTTGGATACTTAGAGGAGCTTGGACCACATGGCTAGCAAGCACAATGACCAATTTCAGGGAAGGAACACATAGGAGAACTGAAGTGGACTCAGAAATTATCTACTCTAGGAGAAATGGTGCAGACTAAGTAGCCATGCCATGACTGATTGCCTTTATAGATTTCTGATAAGAAGGAAAGGTGAAAATGTACAACTTTATCCATCAGATGTTTCATATTTGAGGTTGTAAAGTTGGAGCTGTCTCAAATCTAGAATAACTGAAGTTTCAGGCAGAGAAATGCACCAGACTCAGAGACTGGGTGAAGGAAGGATCAACATCGCCCCTCCCCCTAACATCAACACACTAGTTCTACTTATTTTAGGACAATGAATTAGCTGAATTTCCTGCTTTAAAGAAGTGTCTCATGTTGAAGAGTATTCTTAGAATTGATATCAAATTGCTTATTTTCTCAAGAAGTCGGGAAGGTGAAAGGAAATTTGGAAATTAAATTTTTTTAAACAAATCTTAATTTTTTTTGCATGTAATTGATAAATATTTAATGAAATAAATAAAATATTGGGGGTTGGGGTGGTAGAAAAGTGTTATCAGGATAGAAAATGACCATGATCCACAGTTGAAGAGAGCTGGCCATACCTCAGATACCCACCAGGAAGATACTGAAAAATTCCTTATTATGTATTAATTATAATGTAAATATACATATTAATTATAATGCAGCACACTATACAGTACACCTTCCATATAAGAAGTGTTCAATAAATATATGTTGATATAACTGATGAATAAATTAAAGTAGCAGTAAAACAAGTAAATTCCAAATTGTGACTAGCCTTTGGTGTTAAATAACATTATTATGAAGTCACAAAACCTTGGATGGGTTTTTAAAGGTCAATCAGTTCAAACTTTCTACGAATCCAAGAATCTGCTATAACTTTTCTAGAACTTAAAAAAAAAATTACCTCCAAGTAAGAGGGACAAGGAGAACATTCCACTCTTACAAATTGTCAACTGTGAAAAAGATCTCTTCCAAGAGAGGAAGAGCAGTATAAGTCAGTATGGGGACCATTGAGGGTCAAAACCAAAGCATAAAGGAATACTCATACCTAGTCATAAAAATACTAATCCACAAAATCTTAAGAGACATTGCAATACCAAATATTCATTCCATCTAAGACAAGGGGAATAGAAAGTTTTCAAAATATTGAAAACTAGAAAAAGAGTTCAAAATCATATGGAATCAGAACAATGTGCAGGATATTCTTATTGTTCTGTATGCCCCTGAAGTTGTACCAAGAATGCTTTTGGTGAACTTTCAGAGGATAAGCTTACATCTTGACATTTTTAATAAACCACAAGTTATTTTATCCATTTATGTAACAGTCTGTGGAATATTAAGTATAAAAGAATAACAAGAAGATAACAAATTTTCCCAGAAGTTGTTTCATATGAAACTCATATATAAGAAGATGACAGCAGTTATGATGACAATAATTAGTGTTACTGCTCCTCAAACTGATATAGCACTTAAAGGTTTTCCTTACAACAGCCATCCAGGTGATAACATAAGTATTATTTTGCCAGTTTTCTAGATGAGGAAACTGAAGCTTATAGAAGTTAAGTGATATATCTAGGGTCACATAGCTAGAAAGTATCAGAGGTAGGTCTTGAACTCAGATTTGATCCTAATACCACTATATCATACATTCTGATTCATAGTTCCTAACAAGTTAGGAGGTATCCAAGGGATTACCCAGGACTTAATCTTCAGCTTTTTGGATGGGTCGAGTAGGCTGCTGCTGTGACAGCATCAACAATGATTTTATCAGTGTCTGGCTGCCCTTGCAAATCCCCAAAACCCTAACCTAGTGAAATATCAATCTCTACACATGGTATTAGGGGATTCAGTTTGAATCTATCAGCGATTGGTATTAACAAGTCACTTTCTCTTAGTCCGGATTTCTCAAACTTACTTTTCAGGCAAAGATAAATGAACTACCATTTATATGGGAAAGTATATAGCCTTCTTCAGCAGTATAACACTATATAAATTTAAGATTTTACTATCATCCCCATTTGGGGACTGAAATCGAGATGTGGAACATAAGTTATTTTTCCAAATTACAGTTACAGAACTGAAATTTTTTTAAAAAGTGATCTTACTACCAATCTAGGTCTTACTTCAGGAAAATAAGTTTCTTGATTTTTTTTATCTTTGGCATGTTCACAGTTTGAAGGTTCCCTTTGGTCTACTTCAGTTTCCACTAACTTCATATCTCCAAACTTCCTCAACTATTAAAACCTCATGCCTTTTTGAGAGCCCACAAGTAAGCAGGGCACATTTTGCTCTTCTCTCCATCCCAGAGGGTAGTCCTATTCCTTAGGCAGTACCTCAGTGCTCCTATTACCTAGAATGTCTCTCCTCCCACAAACCACAACAAATTGGTTCAGGAAAGAACTCTAGAATGATTTATTAGTTCTTTCAATAAATGCTTTTTTGAGCTATTGATAGCCCTTTAAAAAAAAGTAGAAATAAAGTGAAAAGAGCACCAGGTATAAGGGAAGTACTTAAAAGGATTAAGGAAATCAAGAGACCACAAAGCATAAATAAAGGTTCAATGACAATCTGGAAACCAGGTTAAAGCAAAAAAATACCTAATGAAGATGCAGGATGCAGTGGTATTTCACGAATAAGAACATATTAATACTGGGTTTGAGTATGCTCCTACCCCAATTCTTTAAGGGGAAAAAAACTCCATAAGCTCAGCAACAAAAACTGAAAACAAAAAAGATGTTAAATTAATGAGATCACAGAGAGGATTGGATGAGAAATACAAGGTGTCCCAAAAATTTTAAGGTAGTTTTTATAAGATATAAGGTAGTTTTATATATACTAAAAGTTTAACTATACACAGCTTAAATTATACTAAGACTTGTAACATGTTGAGTTCTAAAATGAAAATTATTTGGGTAGCAATTGGTACCAGGAAGATTTGGAGTATGTTCACTGAAAGTATTCCTCCTAAATCTAAAATTCTAGAACTTTGCTATAGAAAGCTTTCCTGCTTTGGATGGAAAGTTGGACCAGCTATCTTCTAAATGACAATCAATCAACATGAATTTATTAAACACCTACAATTTTCCAGACACTGGGCTAAAAGTATGACAACTTTTAGGATCTAAGGATAGAGAAGTCATGTGTTGGAATCTCTGAAAAAGAATTAAAAGATTTCCCTTGGGAACCGGGGATCTGAAGAAACCTCAGAAGTATTAGGTAGATTCTCTGTGGGAGATTTATGGGAAATTATGAATCAAAACCACACAAAATGGAAAGGTGTGCATGGGGTTTCAGTCACCATCCCTGGAATGAGTACCTACAGAGATGAAGTCATGGAATCATTAAGGTACTACTGAAGTATATCTGAAATACTTTTAAAATATTCTTCCATATTTCTACATCTTATCTTCCCAGAAAGAAAGTATATTTGTCCTCAAGAAAAAAGGGCAATGTTTTCTCTTCTTTTATGGTCATCCTACCAAGCACAACGCTGGAAAAATACACAAAACAAATGAGCCTTACTGGTTTGTTTAGTTCAAACCCCTCATTTTACATATGGTAAAACTCATGGTCAAAGAAGGGAAGCTATTTGTTGACTAAAAAAAACATAGATGGTCTGATCAAATCTGTTCCTGGGACAGAAAGCATGGCAAGTTTATGAGAGCCTCATTTTTTTTTTATTGTTGTGTTTGCTTTGAATCAAGGCAAATCAAACTATAATAGAAATTCAAATCTTCAGCTGGACAGTCCTCATATGGTTGATAAGAAAAAGTAAAGGGTCCCAAGGCGAAACCTCACAATAAAGAATGTCACTGATCTGGACCAGAATGCTTACTTTTCTATAGGGTCATCAAGTTTATACTGACAGACAGATGGTCAGGAGAGAAGAGGGCACCAAATACTTTAGCTCCAGCTTTGCAAGTCTCTTCATCATCTCCCATCTTTTCCAATGCCATTCTGACAGCCCCCCTGTCACTTCCGTGCAGACAGCTAGAACACACTTGCTCAGTAATTTATGGCCTAATCACTGTTGCTCATTTCACACTTGTTCATATTAAGCAATGCTGAATTTAATGTTCACTTAACATCCACAAAAATCCACTCTAATGTTGTTAAAATGAAAGATTTTTAGAGAAGCTAAGTCCATAAAAATCAAATCCCAAACTAGGACTGTTAAAGCAAAACAGATTTTATGCTTAAATCACAATCTCTATGAAAATGAATTTTGAGGTCATTTTTTTCTTTCATCATCACGCCATCAAATTTTAACAATATTTAGAACATAATCGGGTTTGAATTTGATATCTGCATTAGCTGATACTGATCTCTTCACCTATAAAAATATTTCTACCATGCTCTAGAAAAATAATACATGTTGTAATAAAGCAATTCCACCATCTCTATGCTGGGGCTGCCTTCTCTCTTGCAACTGTACTGAATGTAGGCCCAGCAGAGAATTATTAAAAAAGAAAGTCCTGAATGGGACAGATCTGGAAGATGGTTGTAAGAGTCACCTGTTACCCTGGAACTATTTCTTTGCGTGAGCACATGTCCTTTGGGGCCTTGAATCATTCTGGGCCAGCTTACAGGAATAAATTATGGACTTCATGTCAGAATCCATTGTTGAAAGGGCAATGAGAATATTACTGGTCATCATTTTATATATTTACTTATATTTAGCAGTTGTGGCTCTTTTCCCTGTGTTCCTGAAATTAGGTTATGTTGCCAGCATGGTACAAAGTATCTCCACCACAGCTATGATATATATGACTGAGGTGATGGAGATATGCAGGTTTTTTTGTCTTTCCTTCAGTGCCTTGATAAAAAAGAACTCTGATAGCACTGTTTAAGTTCAGCTGTTGTCTGAAGATTATGTATGTAGAATCATCTTTGAAAGAAATAAAAATATGAATATATTTCAGAATTTTTCTCAATGATCTGTATGTGTGTGCAAAAACATTTTACACCAGTTTTTAAATTCAGTTATTGCTATTTAAGCATTTAAAAATTGTTATCTTTTGTTTTTACATTTTCCTTCATTTTTGAAGGCTGACTGGTTTAGTGTCCCAAGGATTATACTTGGTAACCAGAAGACCTGCTTTGAAATCCCACTTCAAGCACATCAAATAGCTTACTTTCTCACCACCAATTTCCTCATCTGGAAACATATCACAAAAGCTGTTGTGAAGATCAAATGAGAAAAAAATATATATGGCACACTATGTTAGCTATTATTACTGTTATTTACAAACCTCTTCTCCAAACTCATCTACTCAGCAAGTCATCCTTGGTAACAAAAAATTAAAAAAGAGGGGAAAAAAAACCAGTTCAGCAAAACCAACTAATCTATTGACTATATAAAGCAGTGCATACAACATTCTATATCTAGTCCTCCACCTGTACAGAGAAGGGAGGGCAGTCCAATTTCTCAACTCTACTCCAGGGCCAAGCTTAGTTATTAAAATTACGTTGCATTCAAGATTGCTTTTTTGTTCTTTACATTTAAAATGTTTGAGTATTTGTCTATATTGTTTTTCTTGGTTCCAGTTACTTCAGCCAGCATCCATTCATATGTTTTCCCATACTTCTCTGAATTCTGATTTCAAATCTTAGCTTAGACATGAACTAGCTCTGTGACCCTGGGCAAGACAGTGGTCAATAAATAAAACTTCTGAGGAGGGATAGAGGAAAAAAAGAGAAAGAACAGAAAGGAAAAAATAGGAAAGAGGAAAATACACAACTAGTAATTATAACTGAATGCAATGAGATGGACGCAACAATAAAATGGAAACAATTAGCAGAATGGATCAGAACCCAGAAATATTTTGTTTATAAGAAACACATTTCTAAATGAAAGATACACATAGAGTAAAAATAAAGGGCTGGAGTATAATTTATTATGCTTCAGCTGATATAAAAGAAGTAGGTATAGAAAGCATGATCTCAGATAAAGTTAAAGCTAACATAGATTTAATTTTAAAAGATAAGGAAAGAAACTACATTATGTTAAAATGTCCCACAGATAATGAAGTGATATCAATAATAACATATATGTACCAACTGCCACAGCATCCAAATTTTAAAAGGAAAAGGTAAATGAATTACAGGTGGAAATAGATGGCAAAACTATATTAGCAGGGGACTTTGACCTTCCTTTCTCAGAACAAGACAGAATCTCAGATAAACTTGATATGATAGACATCTGGAGAGAACTAAATGTGAGTAGAAAGGAATACACCTTTTTCTTAGTGGCATATGGTACCTTTACAAAAATTGACCATATAGTAACACATAAAAACTATATATAGTTAAATGCAAAAAGGCAGAAATATTATATGTACCTTTTCAGATCATGATAAATAAAAATTACATTTAATAAAGGACCATGGAAATAGGTTAAAAATTAATTGGAGACTAAACAACCTAATCTTAAAGAGTGGGTAAAAGAATAAGTTATATACCAATAAATACTTTTATTAAAAAGAATGATAATATTAATAAAAAGAATGAGAAAACATATAAAAACTTATGGGATACAACAAAACAGTAATCAAAGGAAAATCTATATCTCTAAATAATTGGACTAATAAAACAGAGAAAGAGATCAATGAATTGGGTATGCAATAAAAAAAATCCTAGAACAAATTTAAAATTTCCAATTAAACACCAAATTGGAAATTCTGAAAATTGAAGGTGAGATTAATAGAAATGTATATAAGAAAACCATGGAATTAATAAATAAAGCTAGGAGTCGGTTTCATAAAAAAAAATAAAGTAAAACATTGGTTAATAGAATTAAAAAAAAAAGAAAAATAAATCACCTGTACCAAAAATGAAACAGGTGAATATACCACTAATGATGAGATTAAGGCAATTAGTGATTTTGTCCAATTATATGCCAATAATTTAAGTGAAGTGGAAGAATACTTACAAAAAATACAAACTTCCCAGATTATCAGAAGAAGAAATAGAATATCTAAATAAACCTATTTTAGACAAAGAAATTGAACAGGCCATAAATGAGCTTCCTAAGAAAAAAGCAATTAGACTAGATGAATTTACAAGTGATTTTTACTAATCATTTAAAGATCAAGTAATTCCAATATTAAATAAATTATATGGAATATTAGGAAAAGAAGTCCTACCAAACTACTTTATGAAACAAATATTGTTGTGATACCTAAAGAGGAAGAGCAAAAACAAAGAAAGAAAATTATAGACCAATTTCACTAATGAATGTTGATGCAAAAATCCTAAATTAAATACTAGCTAGGAGGCTACAACAATATATCACAAAGATTTCACATTGTTACCAAATGGGATTTATACTAGGAATACAGGGCTAGTGCAATATAAGAAAAACTTAACATAATTTATTATATCAATAACAAAAGCAATAAACATCATATGTTTACATCAATAGATTCAGAATAAGCTTTTGATAAAATATAGTACTCATTCCTGTTTAAAACACTTGAAAGCATTGGTAAAAATGGATTTTTCCTTAAAATGTTAAGAAGCATCTATCTAAAATCATCAGTAAGCATTATGTGTAATGGGGATAACCTAGAAGCTGTCCCAATAAGATCAGAAGTGAAACAAGGATGCTCATTGTCACCAGCATTATTTAATATTGTACTAGAGAGGTTTGCATTTGCAGTAAGAGAATAAAATGAAATTGAAGGAATCAGAACGGGTAATGAGAAAATAAAACTATTTCTTTTTGCAGATATGATAGTTTGCTTGGAAAATTCTATAGATTCAACTAAAAAGTTAGTTGAAACAATGAATAATTTTAGCAAAGAAGCAGGATATAATAAACCCACATAAACATTAGCTTTTCTATATATGACCAACAAAGCCCTGCAAGAAGAGAGAGTAAGAGATATTTCATGTAAAATAACCATAGACAATCTAAAGTACCCAAAAGTATAACTGCCAAGACAACCCCAAGAATTTTATGAACATAATTATAAGCTCTTTTTCTATAAATGAAGTCAGATTTAAATAATTAGAGAAATATTAATTGTTCATGGGTGGGCTGAGCCAATATCACAAAAATGACAATTCTACCTAAACTTAATCTACTTATTCAGTACCATCTCAGATTTCCAAAAATATTTTTGAGTTAGAAAAAATAATTTTAAAATAATTTAGAAGAACAAAAGGCTAAGAATATCAAAGAATAAATGAAAAATATGAAAAGAAAAGAGGTCTAGTAGTACCATCCCATGCCCCACATACCACAAACTTTGCACCTCAGTCTTTGGACTTCAAAGCCACATGAGGGTACATCAATAGATGATAATGATGATAATGCACAAAGACAATTGTCATTCTCGGTCACTGAGAGACTACCACTACTACTATTATAAGGTGATAAATATCAAAACTTTCTGGTTCTAAGAAATACAATAATGGATCAATGAATAGAAAAGATACACAATACAAATTAATAAATGATTATAGTAACCTTGTGTTTGAAAAATGTAAAGATTTAAGCTGTGAGGATAACAATTCACTATTTGGTAAAAATTGCTGAGAAAACTCAAAAGCTGTCTGGTAGAAATTAGGTATAGACTTTTAGACTTCGTCTTATAATGCAAGGTCAAAATGGATAAATGATCTAGACATAAAGGGTGATACCATAAGTAAATTAGAAGAACATGAAACATGTTACCTATTAGATTTGTGGACATGAGAAGAATTTATTTTAAAAAACAAAAAAAGAAAGCATGTGAGATATAAAAAGGATAATTTTTATTATATTATATTAAAAGGCTATTGTACAAATAAAACCAATGTAGCCAAGATTAGAAGAAAAATATAAAACTGAGATAAAAATTTTAAAGAAAGTTTCTTGGATAAAGGCCTCATATTTCAGATATACAGAAAATTAATAAATTTGTAAAAACACGAGTCATTCCAGTTGAAACATGGTCAAAGGATATGAACAAGCAATTTTTAGAAGAATAAATCAAAGTTATATAAAAAGTGCTTTACATTATTATTAATGCAAGAAATGCAAAATAAAACAACTTTGACCTATCAGAGTATGCAAGTATTCTAGGATTATTGCAAGAGGTGGGGCAGACCACAGTACAGGTAGTATAGCATTAAAGCCAATCTCGCATCTAACATCTATCAGATTGGCTAAAATGTTAGAAGGGGAAAATGACAAATGCTAGAGAGGATATGGGAAAATGGGGACACTAAAACATTGTTGGAAGAACTGTGAACTGATCCAATCATTTTGGAAAACAATCTGGAATGATGCTCAGAGTTATAAAACTGTGCATACCCTTTGACCCAACAATGTCACTCTTAAGACTGTTTCCCAAGATGATAAGGGAAAAAGAAAAATAACTTAAATGTTCTAAAATATTTATAGCTCCTCTCCCTAGTATGAGGGAAAGAGTTGATGAGGAAAGACTATGAAGCTTTCTGAACTCACTGAGGAAGGAAGCGGAATGAAATGGAAGTCAGTGGCTGCTAGATATTAATTGAGTGAATCTCGAAGGTAAAGAGGTTACTGAATGACAGTGGTAGAGGGAGATCCTGGAAGTGGAAATGAAAAGCAAGAATATTCCAATTCCCCTGTTTTTATGATTGAGAGGGGAAAATGAGTCAAAGTGCAAACAATGCTGAGATGGGCAGTCAAAGAAACTGTGATATCAGGAGGAAAACAAATCTCATTGAGAGATTTAGATTAGAAGGAAGGAGTGGGAAAGGAAAATATTAAGATGAAAATTATGTAGATGTCACAGGTCCTCCAGTAAGATGCCATTATGTTAGGACCTAAAGGGGCTCATGTTACAAGGGAATCACTTTAAAAGACTGATATATATTAATTTAAGGTCGCCAAGGAATCAGCTATGTAATTCCTAAATGAAAAACTCAAGTCAGCCGTCAGCCTTTTTTAGAGTTTAATTTCAATAGGAGCAAGAAAGGAATTAGAGATATATATAGAGAGAGAAAGGGGAGAGAAGGGAATAGGGCTTAAATACCCCTTCTGTTTAGGCTGGGCCAAAAGGCCCAAGCCCTTAGATAGCTGGGGCAAAGAAAAAAGATCAGTCCCTTTCACTCACGTGTCCAAAATGGAGAAACAGTCTCAGAGGCCCCCACCTTCAGCTTCCTTCAGAGCCAAGCTTCCTCCGAGCCCAGGAACCACCGACCAAAAACTCAATCCCCTTCCCTCTCCAGACCCTCCTATCTTTAAGGACACCATCCAAGTTGCCTCCCCTCAGTCCTCACATCTACCAATCACTCTTCATCAATTTCCCTGTCAATGGAGGCTCTCGCTTAACCCAGGACCGCCCAGAGGTTTCTGGCTTTTTGCACATGTCTGTTGAAGGTCATATTTTCCAATGATTAAATCTTTACTCCTTTGTTCCAGCCCTTTCTAAATCCTGTTAACTTGAGTATGGTAGAGATTGGAATAATTAAATTTTGATCTAGGCTGCAGCCCTTACTCAATCCTATTAGGACTGAATAGGGTGGAGATTTATTCCAAGTATCTCCATTGTATCAATTCTAAAATCAATCGAGACTCAAAGAAATTCCTGTTCTATGCTCAAGCATAGGTCAAAGTCCTTTCCATTGTTCAGCAAAGGGTTTCTGTCCTAAAGAAATCTTAAGAAGGGAAGAGAAGGAACCTCCCATGCCAATGGAGTTCCCATTCCAATAGACTATCAGTAAGAAATTTTCCAAGTATGAAATATCCCAATGGTGAAATTTCCAACATTTATAAGTCTAAGGAAATTTGAGGTTTACACTCATATACCCTATAAATACTCCACTTAGGCTTTTAAATAAGAAATGGCAGGGATTTATAAAAAACCCAAAGAGAAACACCCTGAAGTTCCTCCAACCGATTGAGGATTGCACAAGAATCTTGCCTTTAAGATACAAGTGATGGCAAGGATAAGGGACAGTGTGCAAGTAACCCACCGTTACTACAGGAGGTAGGGACAGACCACAGTACAGGTAGTACAGCACTAAAACAGATCTCATTTAAGGAGCTACAGAAGAATAGGCCAGGGTCAGGTATCCCATAGCAGAAAAAAGCAAGGACAATGTTTAGATCAGTTCTTATTTCTTGGAAAGCTCAGAACTCAAGCAGCCCACATCCATGCCCCAACAGAAGTCCCACTGGGAGGCCTATTCCAAATGCAACTAACAAAACTGGTTGTGACTTATATGGATCATAACAAGGCAGTCTACACTGTATTCAGGACAGTGAAAATAAGAGGTATTAGAATAAAGGACCAACCAAAATCTAAGTTGAGCCTCAAAGAACTAGAACCAAAAATTCAGAGATTCCTACAAAGGGGAGGGCACAATCTCAGTTAACTACCACATAGAAGACCAAGCAGGCTTAACCATTACATTCAAGAGTAAGAAGAGGAGTAAAGTCTGTTTCAAGCAAAAAAGTCCCAATCCAGATAATGAGCCTGGAGATGAGAATAAACAGAAAGAAATGACAATAAAACCATACTATAAATGGAGAGAAGCCCAAGGGGTAAACAGAGAAGAGAGAGTAATTTCACAACAAACCCAAGAAGTACCTCACAAAAAGAATGGCTTGGTCACAACAACTACAAGAGTAATTTAAATGAATTAATCAAGAGATACAAAATTTAATTTAAAATGAAATGACGGAACTTCCAGGTAAACATGGCAGTCTAGACTCAACACTCGTCCTTTCCTCAGACCCCACTGATATCGATGACCTCAAAAGACCAAAATAACAGAATTCATTAGAATGAAGGGACTCTACAGTAGGGCTCAGCATTGAAGGTATGTGGGATTTGAAAATTTCTACACTATAAAGGGGTGAAAAAGCTCCCACCAAAACGCAAGTTGATCTACCCTCCCCCACCCCACCTACCAAGCCAGAGTCAGAGCCAGTGTGTGCCATGATCAGCGAGTGAGTGAGGGGCACCACTAGAGTAAGGGGCACCTCTAGGTCCTTGGGACCTCACTAAGACAACCAAAGGCCTACCCCTGAGAGCAGCTACACCTGAAACTCCAGCATGCTGAAGAGCTCAGACCGTGGGCACTTGCAGGAAGATAGCACAGAGAAGGGCAGCAAACAGCAGAAGCTGAGGAGATTCGAGAGCTTCCCTCAGGCAAAATCCTTGTTCCTTAACTTCATACACAGAAAGCCTGTCCATCTCACAAAGATTTCTGACTAAAAAGGAAAGGAAAAACTTCCACAGTGATGGCAAATTGTACCCAGGAACAAAAACCTCCCTCCAAGAAAAACAAGAAGGTACTGACCCTGGAAAATTTTTACAGAGGAAAAACCCAGGCTACAGAAGAAATTCAAATAAACCCAAAACATTAAAAAAAATGGAAATTGTTCACAAGCTCTTGAAGAATTTAAATTGGAGCTTATCAAAAAGATTGAAGCCTTCTAGCAAGAAAAGTGGGAAATAGCTCAAAGAGAAAATATCAGGTTAAAGGACAAGAGCTCCCAATTGGAGAAATAGCTGGAAGCCATGAAAAAGCAGAACAGACCAAACTGAAAAGGAAAACCAGTCTTTAAAATCCAGAATTAGGCAATTGGAAGACAATGATCATGCAAAACAGCAATAATTAATAAAGCAAAGTCAAAACACTGACAAAATAGAAGAAAACATTTTATCTCACTGACAAGATGACAGATCAGGAAAACAGATCACAACGAGACAATCTTAGAATCACTGGTCTACCTGAAAAGCCGGAAATGAAGAGAAATTTTAACATCATAATACAAGAAATCATCCAATAAAACTGCCCTGAGGTTCTTGAGCAAGGGGGCAAAATAGACATTGAAAGAGTTCATAGAACACCCTCTACACTAAATCCCCAAAACACAAATCCCAGGAATGTAATTGTCAAATTTAAGAGCTCTCAAGCTAAGGATAAAATTCTACAAGAAGCCAAAAAGAGACAATTCAGATACCAAGGAAAACCAATCAGGATCACACAAGACCTGGCAGCTTCCACACTAAAGGATTGCAAGGCTTGGAACATGATATTCAGAAAGGCAAGAGAATTGGATCTTCAACCAAGGATCACCTATCCATCAAAACTGACTATATGCTTCCAGGGGAGAGTATGGGCATTCAACAAAATAGAAGATTTCCAAGTATTTGTAAAGAAAAGACCAGAACTAAGTGGAAAGTTTGATATACAAACACAAAGATCAAGAGAAACATTAAAAGGTAAATAAGAAAGAGAGGGGAAAAGGGGAAATCTTTTTTTATTCAGACTTTCTTCTTTAAGGGCTACAATTAGATCAAATTATATATAATGATATATAGGGAAAATGTTATTTGTAACTCTAAAAAATTATATTCACTATTATAGTAATTAGAAGAATCATTCACAGGAAGAGATTGGGGTAATAAGAGCTATAAGATGATATGCAAAAACAGAAAAAGGGAGGGGGGAATTGAAGATGGCACCAAGAGATACTTGAAGAAATAAAATAAATAGGATAATCTTTATCACACAAAGATATGCATGGGAAGGAGAGGGAAGAATACTCTTACAAGAAGGAGAAGAGTTACTAGGTAATACTTAAACCTTACTCTCAGTGAAATCAGTTCTGAGAGGGAAGAGCATCTAGATCCATTGGGGTCTTGAATTCTATCGTATCCTACAGGGAAAGTGAGAAGGGAAAACTAAGGGGGGTTAGGTGGGAGGGAGTACAAAAAAGGAGGGTAAGAGAGGGGGGAGGGAACTTATCAGGCCCTAATAAAACAAAAAGGGAACAAAAAGGGAGGGGCCAGAAAGGGAAGCATTTTAAGGGATGGGGAGAAGGAATGATTAAAAGTAAACCACTGATTTAAAAAGATATAGCAAAAGAAGAAAGGACAGAACTAGGAGA
This sequence comes from Monodelphis domestica, assembly GCF_027887165.1. Taxonomy (NCBI): domain Eukaryota; kingdom Metazoa; phylum Chordata; class Mammalia; order Didelphimorphia; family Didelphidae; genus Monodelphis; species Monodelphis domestica. Next base: position 60,651,128 of record NC_077233.1, on the reverse strand, counting down.
GGATATCAAAATGCTGGGGAATAGACAAGTGACAATCATAACTTTGAATGTGAATGGGATGAACTCACCCATGAAACAAAAATGAATAGGAGAGTGGATTAGAATGCAAAATCCTACCATATGTTGTCTACAAGAAACACACATGAGGAGAGGGCTTGGGGGCCCTATCTTGGGGAGGGGTGTGGAGCTAACAACTACCCTGGCCCTGTGCCCCCCAACTGTTTCAGCTTCTCGGGAGGACTGTGGGCCAAAGCCCATGAGAAGTCACCCTGGAAGCTGGACTTGCATCCTTTTCTCCCTTTACCAACCCCGTCCCCCTGAGACTGCAATCTTTCATCAAAGAAGAATCTTTCTGTTCTCTAGACATTTTCATTTTCTTCTTCAGAGCAATAAATTCCAGTATAGAGATGTAGAATTCTTAAAGGGACATGGTCTAAACTCTGGGAGGTAGTTTTGTGCTTTAATATAGAGATTAAGAAATAAAGGATGCTTTAAAAGTACCTTTTCAGAGTTAATGTATCACACATCTATATAATAATTTTTTGGTAGGGCAACACTTTTTGAGCATATAAGATGATTCTGTAAGGTTTGCTATAACTATTTGTGACCTGGTATATCCTTAGGTAAATATGGTAATTCTTCTATATAGAGGTCCCTAAATGAACATACTATAATTTAATTTTTTAAATGCCAAAAAGAAGCCTCTTTTGTAAATTAAACACCTTTTTGAAGTTTATAGAAACACACCTGAGGCGGGTAGATACTAACAAGTTTAGAATTAAAGGTTGGAGCAAAACCTATTGGGCCTCAACTGATAGAAAGAAGTCAGGAGTTGCAATCATGATATCGAACAAAGTCAAATTAAAAATAGATCTGATTAAAAGGGATAGGGAAGGTAAATACATCCTGATAAAAGGGAGTACAGACAATGAGGAAATATCAGTAATCAACATGTATGCACCAAATGGTATAGCATCCAAATTTCTAAAGGAGAAATTAGTGGAATTGAAGGAGGAAATAGATAGTACAACTATACTAGTGGGAGATCTGAACCTACCAATATCATTTAGATAAATGAAATTAAAAAATAAATAAGAAAGAGGTAAAAGAGGTGAATGCAATCATAGAAAAATTAGAATTAATACATATATGGAGAAAAATAAATAGGACAAAAAGGAATACACCTTCTTTTCAGCAGCACATGGTACATTCACAAAGATTGACCATTTACTAGGTCATAAAAACATGACAAACAAATGCAGAAAAGCAGAAATAATAAATACAACCTTTTCAGATCATACAATAAAAATAATGATCAGTTAGGGTACATGGAGAGCCAAATCAAAAATTAATTGGAAATTAAATAATATGATTCTCCAAAATTGGATAGAGAACAAATCATAGAAACAATTAATAATTTCACTGAAGAAAATGAAAATGATGAGACATCCTTTCAAACTCTATGGGATGCAGCCAAACCAGTACTCGGGGAAATTTATAACTTTGAATTCATATATTTACAAATTAGGGAGGGTAGAGGTCAATGAATTAGATATGCAAATCAAAAAACTTGAAAGTGAACAAATTAAAAATCCCCAGAAGAAAACTAAATTAAAGATCCTAAAAATTAAGGGAGAAATTAATAAAAGTGAAAGTGAAAGAACTATTGAACTAATAATAAAAAAGAATAGAAGCTGATATTTTGAAAAAACAAACAAAATAGACAAAGTACTGGTCAATCTAATAAAAAAAAGGAAAAAAGAAAACCAAATTAACAGTATCATAGATGAAAAGGGAGAGTTCACCTCCAATGAAGAGGAAATTAAGGCAATCATTAAAAACTATTTTGCCCAATCATATGGCAATAAATATGCCAATCTAGGTGATATGGATGAATATTTACAAAAATGTAAATTGCCTAGATTAACAGGAGAAGAAATAGCATTCTTAAATAATCCCATATCAGAAAAAGAAATTGAACTAACCATTAAGGAACTCCCTAAGAAAAAATCCCTAGGGCCTGATGGATTCACAAATGAATTTTATCAAAACATTCAAAGAACAGATAATCCCAATACTATACAAACTATTTGACATAATAAGCAAAGAGGGAGTTCTACCAAATTCCTTTTATGACACAAATATGGTACTGATTCCAAAGCCAGGCAGGTTGAAAACAGAGAAAAAAACTAGAGATCAATCTCCTTAATGAACATAGATGCAAAAATCTTAAATAGGGTATTTGCAAAAAGACTCCAGCAAGTCACCACAAGGGTTATTCACTATGATCAGGTGTGATTTATACCAGGAATGCAAGAATGGTTCAATATTAGGAAAGCCATCCACATAATTGACCATATCAACAAGCAAACCGACAAAAATCACATGATTATCCCAAGAGACGCAGAAAAAGCCTTTGCAATAATACAACAGTCATTCCTATTGAAAACACTGGAAAGTATAGGAATAGAAGCTTCTTTCCTAAAAATAATAAACAGTATTTATCTAAAACCATCAGCCAACATAATCTGCAATAGGGATAAACTAGATGCATTCCCAATAAGATCAGGAGTGAAACAAGGATGCCCATTATCATCACTATTATTTAATATTGTGCTAGAAACACTAGCAGTAGCAATTAAAGAAAAAGAAATTGAAGGTATTAAAATAGGCAATGAGGAGACCAAGCTATCACTCGTTGCAGATGATATGATGGTCTACTTCAAGAATCCTAGAGAATCCACCAAAAAGCTAGTAGAAATAATCAACAACTTTAGCAAAGTTGAAGGATACAAAATAAACCCACATAAGTCATCAGCATTTCTATATATCTCCAATCCATCTCAGCAGCAAGAATTAGAAAGAGAAATCCCATTCAATATCACCCTAGACAATATAAAATACTTAGGAATCTATCTGCTAAGACAAACACAGGAACTATATGAACACAACTACAAAACACTTTCAACACAATTAAAACTAGATCTAAATAATTGGAAAGACATCAATTGCTCATGGGTAGGATAAGCTAACATAATAAAAATGACCATCCTACCCAAATTAATTTACTTATTTAGTGCCATACCCATCAAACTACCAAAAAACTTTTTTAACTGAATTAGAAAAAAACCAAAACAAAGTTCATTTGGAAGAACAAAAGATCAAGGATATCCAGGGAAATCATGAAAAAAATGCAAAGGAAGGTAGCCTTGCAGTTCCAGATCTCAAACTATACTATAAAGCAGTGGTCATCAAAATAATTTGGTACTGGCTAAGAGACAGAAAGGAGGATCAGTGGAATAGACTTGGGGTAAGTGACCTTAGCAAGACAGTCTATGATAAGCCCAAAGAACCCAGGTTTTGGGACCAAAATCCACTGTTTGATAAAAATTGCTTGTAAAATTGGAAGACAGTAAGGGAGAGATTGGGTTTGGATCAATATCTCATACCCTACAGCAAGATAAACTCATAATGGATGAATGACTTGAACATAAAGTAGGAAACTATATGTAAATTAGGTGAACACAGAATAGTATACATGTCAGACCTTTGGGAAAGGAAAGATTTTAAAACCAAGCAAGACTTGGAAAAAGTCACAAAATGTAAAATAAATAATTTTGACTAGATCAAATTAAAATGGTTTTGTATAAACAAAACCAATTTAACCAAATTTATAAGGGAAATAATAAACTGGGAAACAATCTTCATAACAAAAACCTCTGACAAAGGTCTAATTACTCAAATTTATAAAGAGCTAAACCAATTGTACAAAAAATCAAGCCATTCTCCAATTGATAAATGGGCAAGGGACAGGGATAGGGAATTTTCAGTCAAAGAAATCAAAACTATTAATAAGCACATGAAAAATTGTTCTAAATCTCTTATAATCAGAGAGATGCAAATCAAAACAATTCTGAGGTATCACCTCACACCTAGCAGATTGACTAACATGACAGCAATGGAAAGTAATGAATGCTGGAGGGGATGTGGCAAAGTTCGGACATTAATGCTTTGCTGGTGGAGTTGTGAATTGATCCAACCATACTGGATGACAATTTGGAACTATGCCCAAAGGGTGCTAAAAGACTGTCTGCCCTTTGATCCAGCCATAGCACTGCTGGGTTTGTACCCCAAAGAGATAATAAGGAAAAAGACTTCTACAAGAATATTCATAGCAGCCCTCTTTTTGGTGGCCAAAAGTTGGAAAATGAGGGGATGCCCATCAATTGGGGAATGGATGAACAAATTGTGGTATATGTTGGTGATGGAATACTATTGTGCTCAAAGGAATGTTAAACTGGAGGTATTCCATGAGAACTGCAACAACCTCCAGGAAGTGATGCAGAGTGAAAGAAGCAGAACCAGGAGAACATTGTACAGAGTATCACTGATACACTGTGATACAATCAAATGTAATGGACTTATCCATTAGTGGCAATGCAGTGTTCCGGAACAACCCAGAGGGATCTATGAGGAAGAACACTATCCACATTCAGAGGAAAAGCTATGGGAGTAGAAACACAGAAGAAAAACAATTACTTGATTACATGGGTCGAGGGGATATGATTGGGGATGTAGACTCTAAATGAACATCCTAATGCAAACACCAACAAAATGGAAATAGGTTCTGATCAAGAACACATGTAATACCCAGTGGAATTGCATGTCAGCTATGGGAAGGAAGGGGGGGAAGGGAGGGACGAATAGAATATGATTTTTGTAACCAAGGAATAATGTTTGAAATTGAGCAAATCAAAAAAAAGATGAAATGACACCTATGAGGTAAGTGGGAAGGAGAATTGATTGTGGAGAATAGGTGATAAACTGAAATCAAGACACATACCTAGTGAAAATTAGAATGTGTCCAAACAAAAAGCAATAATTCTAGGACACAAGAAAAAGAGAGAAACAACAATAACAACAACACAAACAATCCTTGCCTTCCACCTGGAAGAAAAGAATATATAAAGTATATAATACTAAAAACTGACCCAGAAAACTTTTAAAGGAAAGACAATCTAAGAATCACTGAAAAAGCTATAACCCCATTCCAAAATATGGATGCTATGTTTTAAGAAATCATTAAAAATGTACAGCTCTGTCAGAAGCAGAGCAAAGTGAAATAGGAAGAACGTTAGTCACTTCTTGACAGGAAGCCCAAGTGAAAACTCTCAGGAATGTCACAGTCAAACTTAAAGCTTTCAGGTGAAAGAAAAAAATACTGCAAACAACTTGTAAGGAGTTCAAGTACCAAAGAACCATTCAAGTTTAAACAAGACTTGGTAGCTACTACAAAAAAAGAAGAGAAGACCTTGGAATATAGTATTCCTGAGGTTCCCAGTGTTTTTTGATTCTTGAACCCCTTTCAACAAAAAGATGTACTGTGATACCTCAGAGTAATTTAATAAACTACTCACAATAATCCTTTAGATTTATACATTAAGAATTCAGGGGGCAGCTGGGTAGCTTAGTGGATTGAGAGCCAGGCCTAGAGATGGGAGATCCTAGGTTAAAATCTGATGTCAGACACTTCCCAACTCTGTGCCCTGGGCAAGTCACTTAACCCCCATTGCCTAGCTCTTACCACTTTTCTGCCTTGGAACCAATACACAGTACTGATTCCAAGATGGAAGGTATGGGGTTTAAAAAAAATTCACAGTAATTATAAATTTTGCTGATAGCTACATCTTAAAATTTATATTATGTAACAATTTTATTCTACCTATAATTATAAAACTAAATATAAAATTATAATTATAAACTACTTTCATATTTTATATGAGTCACTTTAAGAATTAAAAGCATTTAAAAAATTTTTCTATTAGAGACTATGTTTGGCTTCTACTCATTCCAAGAACATCATGCCTTCTCCTAGGACAGGATGATCACCTCAGTTCTTATTACCATGCAAATCAACTCTTTTCAGCACTCTTGGTTCAATATCTACCCTTTCCCCTCTATCTGGAAGGCAGAGCAATAAACTCCTCCCAAAGCCTTCCTTTATAAAAGGATCAGGAATTTTCTAGATAAGTCTTTATTTTCTATCAGTAGCTCTGCTTAGTTTCAATTCTATAAATATCAGGCTGCCATGATGGGTACCCCACATCTCCCCACCTTTTCAGCTTTCTTCTCTGTATAGTCTTCTCCCATTAGATTGTAAACTCTGTGAGATTAGGGACTTTCTTTTTCCTCATACATTAGGACAGGGCCTAGTACATAGTAGATGCTTAATAAATATTTACTGAGTCGAATTTTCATTCTCTTATTACTAGAGATCTAGCATATCTAACTTTTCTAAAATTCTATACAGTTCTTCAATTTCTTATTTATCTTTTTATTAGTTTGTCTAGGCTTTAAAGAATTATATTGGGTTCCCCTATGATTCTAGTTTTATTTCCTCTTCTCCCTGTAATTCAATTAACTTTTCTAGAAACTTTTCAGATTCTATGCCATTTGGGGCATAAACATTAACTATTGTAACTGATTTATCATCTATTTTGTCTTTAAGCATAATACAGTTTCCCTGATTATTTCTTTTAATTGTGTCTATGGTAATTCTCTGCTTTATATAAGGGCATGGTTACTATCCCTGTTAGCCTGAAGCCCAAGTGATTTTGAGTTAGTGCTCTATTTTAACTCTCTGTATTAATCATTATATTTATTAAGAGTTTCTAAAAATCAACCTGTTTCTAATCTACTCTATTATCCTCTTCTGGCTTATGGGTGAATTCATTTCATTCATATTCAGTTATGATTCTTAGTTGTGTATCTTCCTCTATCCTGTTCTCATACCCCCCCACCCCTTTGAGCCCTCCCACTTCTTTAAAAGGAAGTAATTTTTAAAAAAGAGTGTACTTAAGCTTAGTGAGCTATAGTAAAATGAAGGAAATCTTTCCATTTCAGTGACCTTTCTCTCTTCCTACTGCCTAGACATGATCAAACATTCATAGTATTGGCAATTTAGATCTATGTTATAAAACTGTGCATACCCTTTGATTACTTAATATCATTAGTCGGACTGTATCCCAAAGAGATAATAAAGAAGGGGAAAGTACCTACCTGTACAAAAATGGTTAAAGAAGCTCTTTTTGTAGTGGCAAAGAATTAGAAATTGAGGAGATGTCTATCAATTGGGGAATGGCTGAATAAATTGTGGTACATGTTGATGATGGAATAATATTGTGCTATAAGAATTGATAAGCAAGATGATTTCCGAAAAAGCTGGAAAGATATGTGGGAACTGATGCAGAATAAAATAAGCAGAACTGGAAGAACATTGTACACAATAACACCAATGTCATATAATGATTTTCTGTGAAAACTTGCCTACTCTCAGCAATGCAATAATCTGGGACAGTCCTCAAGGATTTATGACAGAGAAAGCTATCCATCTCTAGAGACAGAACTGTTAGAATCATCTTTCACATCAGTGTACTATAGGGTTTTATTCTGGGGTTTTGGTTATGTTTGAATTTGCTTACAACAATGGCCAGTGTGGAAGTGTGTTTTGCAAGACAATAAAAATAAAATTTTTTAAAGAGTTCTTATTCTTCCTCAACTTTTAATCTTTTCTTAATCTACTCTTCAATGAAGGACTTTGTTTTGCTAATGACAAATCTCTTACCTATTTTCTTCTCTTGTTTAATCCTCCCCTCCTTGTTCTTATCATTGATCTTAATCTAGTCTTATAATAAATTCTGTATGTTTGTATATGTTTTCAACTCTCTTTTGTGTGAGTTCAAATAAAAGCAAGATTCCTATAGTGCTTATTTTCCTTACTCACTTCCTCCATATTTGTATGCACTCCATCTCACATACACCCATTATATAAAAGAATAATTTCCCTCCCCTCTACTTCTCTACTATAGTCCCTTTTCTCTTACTTTTCTTTCTTCTCTTAAGATCATCAACAGAATAGAACTTTTCCTCCAGTTACTTAACCTGAGGGGCAATATAGCATATTGAAAAACAAGTCTTGACTAGGAATCACAAAAGATTTGAGATTTAATCTGAAATCTATCACTTATGAGAATATGACCTTGAACACATGATCCCTCTGAGCCTTAGTTTCCTTAACTATAAAACTGGAGTTGGGATGGGAGGATTTTCTTGAAGTCACACAAAGGAATCCAGATCCCTTAACACAAAGTTCAATATGAGTAGATTCATGCTTCAGGTACATGTTGGATAATATATCTCTTCTGAGATTTCTTTCAACTTTAGGATGCTATAATTCTATGAGAAATAATAATCCCTATGCTGTTTACCTTATAGGGTTGTTGTGAGAATTGAATTAAGAGTGTTTGAAAACTAGAATATGCTTTATAAATTATTATTATATTGATCTTAATCTGTCTCAGCTGGGACACTTGATCAGATCAACTAATTTTATCTTTAAGGAACCAATGATACATAGAATAAGGGGGAGGGAGTCATGATCATAATACAACTCATTAAGGTCGCAAATTTAAAATAAAGAGGGTGTCAGGAAATGTAGATATAAAGGTTCTCCTAGGAATGTTCAGCTGGTACATCTATACATGCTAAAGAGCTTTTAACAGGCTAACTAGTAATTGAAAATACCATATATGTGCAATGTGGGGAAGTTTAATGTTCCCTTGAGAATGTTAACTTTTGCATATCCTGACTTTTTTATTCTAAAATTTGCAACCTTAATGGTGCACTAAAACATAGTCCTTTACATTAAATGTCCTAGTTTTGGGGGGCTATTTTTTAAAGAGTGGAGGGTGGGTAGGGGGAAAGGAATTTTAGAGAATGGATCTATGTTTTCAAATGTCCAGATCAAGCATTTATGAAGCAGGAAGAGGGTTCAATGTTAACTCCACAAGCATGCATTTCTTCAAATAGGTCTTGAAAAAGACCCAGAAGAATTTGAAAGTAGTCTAATCCCTGTATGAATTACTACTGAAAATCATTAATTTCTCTTTTCCTCCACACAAAAGGACCCTCTTAAAGTGCTTGTCAACTTATAAGAGTCCACTGCAACTCTCAGGGAAATTTCAAAGCTATGGAAGGTGAGTGGATTATTGTTTTTGGTTTTTTTTTTATTTTTAAGAGTATTTTTTAAAATCCAAGATTTTTCTATATAAAGTCCAATATAAAAATTACTCCCTAATACAAAAGTCACTAAGTGATTCAATTCAATGTCTAGTTCAATTTTCCCTTTGGGTAAGAATATGTATCATGCTATAAGTGAACACACCAGAAAATTTGGCATAAAGAAGGGTAATGTTTAAATCCAAATAACATTTTCTCGCTCTTTTTAGAAAAGGTAAGCTCTCTGTGAGCTAATAGGTAAGCTCTAAGAAAATGAAGAGAATAAGATAGTCTGATACCAATCCATTTTTTGATCTAGCTGAGAAAATCAAAGGCAATGTCAAAAAATGATGAAAAAAGATCACTGGATTTTAATGCTGGGAAGAATCTTTGATATCATCCAGGTCAAACCCATGCTACCTCTCATTTACACAGGGCGTAAGCAGCACAACTGGGATATGACCACATGCTCTCTTAATTCTCCAAACAATGTTCTTTTCACTATACCATGATAAGCCTATAATAGTTTTAACATAAAGTCAATGGTCTTTTTTTTTAAACAAAGTACTTTCCAAAAGGTTTTATTTTCACATTCATAAATACAATTCAAGTTCTGCAGAATCAGCTAATAAGCTTCATTTCATTAATAAGATTAAAGAGACTTACAGTTAGGAAAATGTCATTATTAGTGGTTTTTATAGTTTCCACTGACATTTTACATCCCCAAGATCAACAAAGAAAAGAGAACACTACCATATGAAGGACAACAGCAAACAAAAACATATCTCATATAATCAAGCCCTGCCCTGAACAGTTTTTTAGGTCACTTTTGAGTTCAGTTCATTACTATCATTATTAGTGGGCATATGTGATATGTACTTTGTGAGCAGCTTATAAATATCAAATTTTAAGTAAGTAATAACTTAGATGGCAAGAGTTGAAAAGAAGATTAGTTCCATGTTTCTCTATCTTCCACACCTCTTGGGGAAGTACTGATAGGCTGGTAAGTCTTAATATATGTAGTACTGATTTGGAATGATACTAGACAGTTATTTTTATTCCTATTGATAATGGAAGGAATGGGTTAGTGCCATTACTTGCTTGTGCGAAAGTTAATGACTGGCATTATTAAAGCTTGTTCTTTAGGTTATTGGGGCTGTCAACTTCTCATGGGTGGTATGCCATTCTTCAATTTATTAAATTCCAAGGTTGAGGAAGGCAGAATAGGGAAAAACCATTGGAGTTGTTTTTTTTTTCTGATTTCTTTCAACCCACACCAACTACTACTATATACTGTAAAAGGTAATACTGCCAAGTTGATAGCCAGAAGTGCTGTAAGGATTGGGCTCCACTTGAGCAGAACCCAAGTAAGATATTGCATACTAGAGAAGAGCTTTGAAATCTGTGCCCTCCCCTACCCCCATCTCAATTAGAATATTGCACATCTGCCCAATGTATTGTTTATTGAAAGCTTTTAGCCTTGATTGTAAATAAATGGAACTTGGTTTAGAACAAAATAAATCCCTATAGGCCATGCTGAGTGTCATCTTATACAAGTAAAAATATGTGAAAATTTTAAAGTGTTTTGAAGCATTCCTTCTTGGGAATAGAAATATGTATTTCTGAGTATAATAGTGGATTTAGTTCATGTGTTGACATTTTTCTTTTTATTCCATATAATAAAGGACAGCTCTCTGTGTGGGGAAGGGATAAACTAGAAATAAAAATGATTTAAAAACAAAATTTACTGCTTGATCACATGGGTTGACGAGGATATGATTGGAGATATAGACTCTAAACCATCACCCTAGTGCAAATAATAATATAGAAATAAATCTTGATCAATGGCACCTGTAAAACCCAGTGGAATTGGCTATGGGAGTGGGGGAGAGAAGGGAAGGGAAAGAATATGAATCTTGTAATCATGGGAAAGTATTCTTAATTAAATAAAAAATTCCAAATTAAAAAAAGTTACTAATTTAAAAAAAAATAAGGGAAAACACATTCTTTCATTTTTTCTTTGTACCTTAGATGATTATTTCTAAAATCAACTTGAGGATCTACCTCAATCTTCTCTACTTTCTAGTTTGGTATCCAGCTGTTTAAGAGGACATAATAAGACAGGTACTCATGGGACATAGAAGAAAGGACTGGAAGAGACATAACAGAGAGGGAGATAACTTCCTAACTTTGCCTATTTTACAATATTGCCCAGAACTAGTTCTGGTTATGTCATTCATATGCCAAAAATACAATAGGGTTCTGTGCCTATCTCTGGTTATGAAACCTCTTCTTTATAAGACTTTCTTCCCCTAAGAGCATCTCAGTACTAACAATGAGGTACAGATTTAATAACTCTTTGCACCTAAGTCTTTGATAATTCAAGGTAATATATCTAAATATGTAAGTAGTACTTAGTAGCCACTATATGTGCTAGGGTGAAGGTAGTTGGCAGCACCAATGTCCAATACATTTCATTTGCCCTAATATAAATGTTCTTTGAGTTCATCAAATTACCAATCAATTTTCTTGCTCTTTGCAAGGAGAAATAGTAAGGTTTTTTAGCTATTAAACTTTACAGGTTTTTAGCAGGGTAATCACTCATGGGAGAATTGAGAGGGATACTAAGTTAGAAAGTGGTATAAGAACTCAGCCAAGAGAACACCAGGGTGCAGTGAACAGCAGATAAGGTGATCAACAGTTGGAAGTGGCATGCTTAGTGGATGAGAGAGGTAGCTATAGAACCTGACCTTAGTAGCAATGAGGAACACAATGCTGACTAACCCTGCCCCCCCCCACCCCCCAATGTCTTATGTTGCTATGACAAATGTAACTTTCAGACCAAAGGAATTTTTCTATATCACCCTCCCTCTTCCCTTCAGGATTTCAGGTGCTGAAATTATAGTCTCTAAGTCTAACATCAAGCGCAAGAGACAGGCCAAGCATGACGCCTGGGCTTCTTAGTCTATCACTAAAGCCATGTACATTGCTTTTTTTTTTCCTGGTGGATTAAATGAAAGAGACAGATTTAATCCAAAATCTACCCCTTCCTTTCTAAAGATAGGATCTTGAACAAGTTCGACAAGTCCTTGTAAGGAGTTCATTCTCAGCAGCTCCTTTGTGGTGTTCAATACTTGCTATCTACAAAGCCTGTGGTACGAAAATTGGACAATCTATCTTGAGTCCTATATGCTCTGTACTTCTTCACAATATCTTTCCAATACTTTTTTCTTCTTATATTTCTACCTGTTCTTCATCATTGTCTCCCACCAGCCTCTTTCCAGTTTTGCTTTCAGATCTATGGAAAGCTAGTCCTTCCCTATTGCATAGGCCTAGCTCCTACTATAATAATTTCATTTTAAAATTTATTTATTTTATTTATGTTTATTAAGCCTATATATTGTGTCCATGATAGATATTATGATTAATACTGAGAAGGTATATTTGACAAAAACTGCTGGGAAAACTAGAAAAAAGTATGGCAGAAAATAGCCATAGAACATCTCACTCCATACAGCAGGATAATCAAAATGGATACCTTAGAAATAAAGGGTGATACCATAAACAAGTTAGGGGAACATGGAGACATTTTCCTGATAGACACATTGTAAGGGAAGAATTTATGATGAAACAAGATAGAGAACATTATGAAAAATGAAATGGATAATTTTGATAATATTAAATTTAAAAAAGATTTTGTACAAACAAAATCAATGCAACCAAGATTAGAAGGATATATACAAAATAAGATCAAAGTTCTTGGTGGGGGCCACTCACAACTGGTAGAACCAGAAACAGTTTTAGGCAACAGACATCACTTGAGACTTGAAGGGAGCAAGGAATTCAAAGAAACAGAAGTGAAGAGGAAGAGCTTTTCACGCACAGGGAAAGGCTAGAGCAAAGGTACAGAGGTAGATGGACAGTTATGTACTGAGAAGATCAACTTTGCCAATTTGGTTGGAGACTAGAGGAAGAGTCATGGGGAGAGTTAGTACAGGAAAAAGCTGCACCTGGAGACCTGAGTTCAATTTAGTTTTAGACCTCACTATTTGTGTGACCCTGGGCAAGTCACTTCACCTTTGTCTGCTTCTGTTTACTCATCTGTAAAACAGGGACGATTACAAATATCTACATCTTAGGGTTCTTATGGGATCAAATGAGGTTATATTTTTAAAGCTTAAAAAAGTGTTGTATAAATGCTAGGTTTTAATTGAAATCAGCCTGAAAAGACAGCCTCAAGCCAGAATGTAGAAGGGCTTCATATGCCAAAAAGAAGAGCCTATATTTCATATTAGAGGCAATGGGGAGCCTCTGTAGGTTTCTAAGCAGGCGAGTGACATGGTCCAATTTGAAATTAGTAATGTTAATTTGTTAGCTGTGGTGGATGTGATGGGGCTAAAAGAGATCAAGAGACAATCAGGAAGCTGTTAAAATAGTTCAGTCAAGAGGTGATTAAAAGCCTGAATTAATGTAGTGATTATGTCAATAGAAAAAGAGGGAAAGGTGCAATAAATACAGATTCCAAAGATTTTGGAACAAAACAAGGATGGGGGAAGAAGTAGATTGGACAAGACTTGTTAGTTGATTAGATATGGAGCAGTGAGTGAGAATGAAGAGCTGAAATTGATCCTAGCATATGAATCCAGGTGAGTGGAATGACAGCAGCCTCATAGAAAAAGGGAAATTGGGAAGAGAGATGGGTTTAAGGGGAAAGATGCTGAGTTCAGCTTTGATTTTAAGTCAGAATGAGAGGCATGCACATAAAACTAGAGTTTAATGCAGAAGTATTTTCTCCAAGTATGTAGTATGAACTTTATCTTCATTTTAGAGGTAGGAAGCTGGGGCTGAGAGGAGAAATGACTTCAGTATTTCAGAGATTCCCAATTTTGTTGGTATAGGTACTCTATAAGCCAATAACTCCTCCCCAACCAGTCATATGTTGCTATGGCCAATGTAATTCATATCATATGATCATCAGCTATTCAAACTAGGATAAATGAATCCTGACAAGCCCCACAAAACTTTTCTAGACTCTATGATCCTGTGAACTTTCCCAGGTCCCAAACTTAATCTCAGCACTTATGAAAGCATGACCTAGGAAGGATCATTCACTTCTCTGAGCATCAGTTTCCTCATCTTTAAAATGAGAATAACAAATATTTGTGTGTCCTACCTACAAGGCAATGGGAAAATGACTTCCAAAATGTCTGTTGGGTGATTTTCCATTCCCTCTACTCTAACCATGGACATCTTCAATATAAAATGCTCATGACTGTTCTGATGCTTTGCCTGGCACTTCCAATGTCTTCATTTTCACTGCTCACAGTCCCTTCTTTAATTATCAGAATGGCCCCAGTCTGGGAATAGAAATAGAATATATTTCAAAAATGTCTGTTTTAATAATGTGGCTAAATCTGGGTTGGTTAACCTTGCCTCCTTCTTGAATTTCAAACTTTGAGGGGAGGAACCCCTAACCTCAACTTCACAAAACCATTCAGTCTTCACTATCAAGTGGGCTACTTGACTGACATTCAGAAAATAGTTACTGATGGAGTGCCATGATTAGACCAGGACTGTCAATTAAACAGGGTCATAGACAAATAGAGAAGGGTTAGCAGAAACCTACACAGACAAGTAACAAATTAGAAAATAGGGTCAGTGAGAAGTCAAAGGAATGGGTATTATTCAACTTCATTTAATAATTATCTTCAAATATGGACAGGTCTCTTACATAAAGGATAGTGAATAGCTTTTCATTGCTATCTTCTTTCCAGTCAAGCAAATCCATAGGCCAGTGTTATAAGCATTTACTTAGCCTTCTAGGTTTTCTGCAGTCCTCTGGGCCCCCTCTCATCTTCTCTACCAAGCTATGGCCCCTGCTTCTTTAAAATACCAGCTTGGGACTGTAGCCCTTACTGATTTCCTTGACTAAATTCACTCAAATATCATCCATATGATTCAATTCAATTAAACAAACTGATTGATTAAATGCCTACTACGTGCAAGGCAGTGATTAGTACAGGAGAGACAGTCACTGGCTTTAATAAGCTTACATCCCACTTGATGATATAACACATCCAAGCCTAAGTACATACAAGGCAATTTAACACAGCAGAGCACACTAACAATTGGGAGAATCTTCACAGAGGATGAGGTATTTCATTGGAGCCTTAAAAGAAGAGAAGAATTCAGAGGAGGAAATTCAAGTCATCGGGGCTGGATGGGGTGGGATGTGTGATATGGGTGACTGTATTGAAGGGGCGATATATCAAATGGAAATAACAGCCAATTTGGCTTGAACATATAATGCATGAAGGGAAGAAATGTGAAATTAGGATGGAAAGGTTATATTACTAATACTAATATAATACTAATAATTTAGATAGTTCCAAACATCTGGATTAATCTGTAGTTTTCTTGGAAACTCTTTCATGTACCTATTGCATTTTCTATGCAAGTATTTTGTACTAGTCTAGAACACTATACAAGTCTAGTACATTTTGTACAAGTCTAGTATATTGTGATGTACGAGAAAATAGTGAAGGAACAAAGGTTAAGTGATACAAATTTTGACTTCATGGAGATTATAGTCTAGAAATTCTCAAGGGGTGTGTGTGTGTGTGTGTGTGTGTGTGTGTGTGTGTATTCTGTTTCCCAATGCCCTATCAAATTAAAGAAAGCAGAGACATCAATGTTTACAGATTGAGGAGAGAAAGAGGACAAACAGATTTAAGCTATTGTCCAAGGTAGAAACCGAACAGGTCCAAACCTCTTTGCCAATCGGCAGTGGAGTTGGGCCCAAAAGAAGTTGCTATACTGCCAGCCTGGGTGAAATAATGAGACCTGGTCTCTAAAAAAAATAAATAAATAAAATAAAATAACCTAGTGAATGTTCTGCTCCACCCCCCATGATTGTAAACTTACAGCTGTTTTGCAAATCCATCATCAGTTCTGAAAAAATACGTCAAAATATGTTCTGATAGGAATTCTGGATGTCATCTTAAAACATGCAACACAAAATACTTCAGCCACTGGAATAGCTTACTGGAGAACTTTGTTGGTTTCTTTTCTGTTAGCCAAATATTCCCCTCATTCAAAACTAGTTTCATCCTGTTGGATGATTTAAATTAAGGGGAGAGAAGACAGTCAAAATAGCACTGCATAATCCTTACAACTTAGTGATTTTTATGATAATTTAAGGTGAGGCAGTGTGGTAAAGTGAATAAAAACAAATTAAAAAAATAAATATTATGACTACTGCTCCTATAAAAACAACTACAGCTACTATTATGATGACTACTACTTTAATATTCTGAAAACCCTTGATTCCACTAGTGTGAATTTTCATAATTGATAGAGACTTTAATCTCTATCATGCTACAGTAAACAGCCTTCATGAAATAAGAGGCTAAAAGTACTCATCACTTGATAACTAACCTTTTGCTGACAATCCTCTTCAAATTTGGCTAAGTTGGTCCTCAGATGTGAGTCACAGTTCATCCCTGAAAGTGTTCTCAAAGTCCTTCTAACTTGGAAGGGCTTATACAAAGGCTTGTGCTGATACTGGCTATAAGAACTGAGAGTCCTCTTTAAACAATGGAGTGATGGTGGAGGGCATTTCAAACGATTTATGACCTCATCAATATGGCTACCTCCAAAAGCACAAAGTACAAAACCTTGTTCACCTCTGAAATCTTTGTCTACATCCTTCAGGAGATGCTTCAAAGGGGTCTGTCCGATGTGATGAGGGACATTATCTTCTACATCTCTGACACTATATGGATGCTAAGATTCAAGCTGGTCAGCTTGTCTTGCTACATGACTAACACATCTCTTCTTCCAATCACAGGTCTACCTTTGTTAATAATCTTTTATACCATCTTTCTTGGTCAATTTTTCACTGGCGTAAGTGCCAACTGGTTCATGGTCATCATGTACCTCCCCAACTCTCTGAGTGATCCAAGATATTAATTCTTCAGAAACTACAGTATTCCATGACTCAGCCATACAGCATTACTGGAAAAATAGGTACATTAAAGAAAATGGGCATTTCTTTCAAGGAGAAATGTAGGATCACTGCATAATTTATCAAAGGCAACCCATTTTGCCCTTTTGTTCTTATTTAATTGTTTCCAATTCATTCTTAAAAAAAAAAAAGCTCTTCCCTTCTTTATCTTAGAATCAATACTCATTGGAAAAATATTCTTAAAAAAAAAAAAGCATCACTATTAAGTATCAGTTACAACACAGAAGAGAGGTAAAAGTTAGGTAACTGAGATTAAGTGACTTGCCCAGATAGGAAGTATTTGAGCCCAGATTTGAACCTACAACTTCTCATCTCCAAGACTGGCTCTCTATCCACAAAGCCACCTAAATGCCCCTCCAATTCATTCTTTCTGCAATATCTGTCTAATATAAAAGTATTTCATCTCAAAATCTCTTGATATCCATTTTCCACTTTCTTTTCCCCCAGTCTCTTACAGAGGTGGCCCTTTACTTTGTGAAGGTCAATCCCTCCAAACATACACTTGATCTCATTTCTCTCATTTTCTCCAGAAGACTTTATTCTCACTCAGTCTCTCTCTCTCCTACAAATCTTTCCTTTTCTGATTACTTTCCTGCTGTCTTCAAACATGCCCAAGTGTTCCCAACCTTAAAAAATCTTTTCTAGACTGTATATTGTCCTCTCAAGCTATCATTCTACATCACTTGCTATCTCTACTTCCCAACTCTTTGTTATCCTTTATTATCCTCATTTTTATAGTTGAGAAGACTTGCCTAAGGTCACTCAACTATGGAATGATAGAACCAGGACCCCAACCCACTTTCTCAAGAGCCAAACTATTATAACTCATCTATAAAGTGGGAATGGTGATGCTTCTACTACCTACCTTAGAGGGTTGTTGTGATGCTCAAATAAAAGTATATGTGTTTGTTTAATAAGTGTTAAGTGCTATTTAATAAATATAAGTTAGCATACCAGAATATGCTGGCCCTACTGGGCATTAGTCAGCTATATGCTTTTCATCAAGTCAGAAACTCTTTACACCTCAGTTTTTTCATCTGTAAAATGTGGGTTAAACTTTATCATTATTCGTCTGAGTCATTTCAAGGATAATCTGAGATAACATATGTGAATGAACAATGAAAACAATTATACAGATATTTGCTATTGCAGGCATCACTACCATTTGTAATTTTGTTACAATCTCGGTTATAGAAAACATATTGGAGTGGTGGTTTGAGGATTATTTTGAGAGTTGGAGTAGGGAACGGAGAGAGAGGAAAAAAGGTGCTGAGAATGAGAAACAGTTCAGAAACCTTCGAATCCCCTCATTAGGCTCTTAGTACTATATGTAAATCCTTTCATAGAATACAAATGACTTCAGAAGAATGGAGTTAGGGTTCACAGGACAGATAATTTCCAATTCCATGCTGTGTTCAAGACTTGGCTGGCTATAGTATAGTGCTAATGAGGCCAAGGTTATGGGCTCAATCCCCAAGTGGACCAGTTAGTTTTCTCTCATAGTCACTGACTGTCTCTCTAACCCAAGCCAGATGTCTTATAAATTAGTGCTGTTGACCATAAGAAAGACTGGGTGAGAGTGTGAATGGGTCAACAAGAACCTGTCCCCACTCCTGGGGAAACTGCTCCAAATACACATCCTTCTAATGAGGAGATTCAGGAGTATTTTCAAAGTATATGAAAGTCAGTATGTCATTCTGCATGTACAAATTGAGCCTCTTTTTTTAAGAGTATTAAAGCACTTTACAGACCTGACATTCTAGTCTACATAATCTCTCCATGAACTAATTCATTTGACTAACATGTTCTTCATCTAGTGTTTTGTTTCCTGCTCATGCAAGAGCACTTACCTTTCCAGCTGGAGAAAGCAGTCAAGGGGATGATAAAATAGTGATTAAATTCATGGTTAAAGAATATTTTGTAGAGGCTGCATGACACTATGGAAAAAGAGCAAGGTTTGGAATCAGGAAGCCCTGAGTTCAAATCCTGCCTCTATACTAGAGAGCTATGTGACAATGGCCAAGTTATTTAGGTACCTTAGGCAACTCCCTAATCTTATCTATGAATACAAATCTTGAAGTGGAGGCTCCTGGAAGAAGTTTCCATAGTGGGACCTCCCTACTCATAAAGTCACAGATCACTGCACATTCACCTATTCAATATTTCATCAGAAATTCTCAGAATTAAGAACAGCATTACAATTCTATGGTAACAGTTAAAAGTCAATACACAGTCTTAGAAACCAGGTTCTGGTACCTTCTTCTAGGAGTTGTTAAATCTCCTCCGACTCCTGGGGATATTTGGTTCTTATATTCACTATTTGCCCCAACAGAGACCCCAATAAGGGGATCATACTTTCCGAAAAAGGAACTTCCACAATATGTGACATTATTATAACTGTGGTACAATGTGGTTACAAAGGATTTCAAGGCCATAATATCCTTCCTGTGCACCAAGACTCTATCTGAACTACCTTAGACAAAAATGCCACTCAACAGAGATAAGCAAATGATTCCCTATTTATTTTCAGATATATATTATGATCTGAATGTCACTACTAGGAGTAAATGAGGGAAGGAACAAAGGAGGTATCCAACAATAGACTTGCAATACAAAGGATATAGGTTCAAGTTCCAGGACCAACCCTTACAAGACAAGTCAAATCAATAAACATCTATTAAACATTAGTATGTGCCTCAGTTTCCTCATTTGTAAAATGGATAACCACATCAGTGTCTTTGCCAAGAAAACCCCAAATGGGGTCATGAAGAGTAAGATATGACTAAACAAGAACAGCAATGTGACAGGCACTGGGCCAAGAACTGGGGACAGGAAAAAAAGGTAAAATAATGGGAAAAACAACTTGTAATCAACTCTAAATATAAGATAAGCAAGAATAAATTGTAGATATTTTTAGAGGGCAAACTCTAGCATTGAGGAGGACTGAGAAAAGCTTCTTTCACAAAGTGGAATTTGGGCTGTGACTTGAAGGAAGCTGGGGAAGGCAGGAGGCAAAGACAAGAAAAGAGGATGGCATTCCAGACATGGGGGAAGATCCCATGAAAAGGGATGAAGTCTATATGATATGATACAAAATGAAGCAAAGTCAAAGAACATAATGTGATCATTGACTAATGTAAAAGAACCACCACCACCAGAAAAGTAAATGTTGCAAAATTACAAAGAATGAGCATGGCTAAAGAGATTCTATAGTTGATCCGAGAGGTATTGGGAAGCTACTGGAGCTTACTGTGTAGGGGACTGACACAGCCACATCACTGCTTTAGGAAGGTCACTCTGGGAGTTGTGTGGAAGATGGATGAGCATGCAGAAAATCTTAAGGGAGATCAACCAGCAGGCTCCTGCAGTGGTCCAGCTCTGAGGTGATGAGGGTCTGCACCAGGGGAGTTGTAAGGGATACAGATGAGAGATGTTGCAAAGAGAATGAAGGAGTTAGCACAGATTAGATATGGTGGGTGAGTGAGAAGATGGTAGTATCCTTACCAGTAAGTGTGACGTTTAGAAGTAAAGAGGCTATGGGGAAAAGATAATGAGTTCACTTTTGAATATGCTGGATTTAAGTGTCTTAAGGACATCCAGTTTAAGATGTCCGATAAACAAATGGAGATATGGGACTGAAAGTCAGGAGAGAGATTAAGGTGGGATAAATACATCTAAGAATCATCTATATACAGATAACAACTGGATCCATGGGAATTGATAGATCACCAAGTAACATAGTATAGAGGGAAAAAAGAGACCCAGGGCAGAGCTCCAGAGAACACTCTCAATTAGAAGTCATCATCTGAATGAGGAGTCAGTAAAAGGAACTGAGACAGGAGGAGAACCAAGAGAGAAAGCACTGCCATGAAAACCTAAGAGAGTGATCAACAGTGTCAAAGGCTGCAGAGAGGTCAAGAGGACAAAGATTTAATAAAGACCATTAGATTTGGCAAATCAAGAGATTGAATAAGCTATTCCAGGTGAATGAAGATACTGGAAGCCTGACTACAGAGAATTTAGAAGAGAATGAGAGGAGAGAAAGGGAAGGCATTGATTGCAGAAGGCTTCTTCATGATATTTAGTTACAAAAGGGAGAGAAACAAGTGAATGAGTCTTTACTTCCTCACCTTTAAAATGAGGATAATAACATTTTGCCTACTTCACAGTACTATTATGAGAAATGTGCTTTGTAAACTTTACAAATAAATGTGAATTATCATTACCAACATCATCAGGGATATTTCTCCCCAACTGAACAAGGCCATGGGATTAATGGCCATTCTCCTTTAATTTTTCTTGTATACACCCCCTGAGCACACATGGCTTACATGTCACTGTTTAAAGTGCACAAACTGTCTTACTACAGTGGTAGGAAATATTAGGGCATATACATGATATAGAAATAGGATGTCATAAGTATGTAGGTTCTCCTAACTTTATGACTCATTTGACCTAACTCAGCTTAATGCACTGATAAGTCAGTCACTTACTAAAAAGGCAGAGTAATGGTGCCCTCAGCAGGAAGGAAATTTTGAAGAGAGGATCCTGGGAAGATAATGATTTCTAGATTATCATTATTGGTCCAACCCATGGCCCACTTGGGTCGTTCTTCCTTTCCCTGCAGATTTTTCTTCTGGGTTCTCAAAGTCCCAGGGCAAAGGTTTTCAGCATGCCTGATGTCTGAAAATGCCTTTTCTGTCTGGTCTCTAGGTTATTTTGCTCAAGAATATTCTCCTCACAACAGAGACATTCTTCCTTTTACGTGCTACATTTTAGATCCATTCTCCTTTCTCCTGCTTATACTCACTCTTACATTTGAAGACAGTAAGTTTTCTCTCAATCTTCTGTTTTTTAGACTTTATTAGTATATTTCTTTGGATTTTCCTCATAAGACCTATTTCTTGTTCATTTAACAAATATTTATTTAGTGCTAAAATGAATAAAATTAAATGTCTCCAAAAAAGTTAGCTGTGAAGTGAATTTCTTTTAGACGAATTCCATTCTGCCAACTCTTACCCCCAACAAATTACTTCAATTAGAAATTAAGATGAATTCTGCTGGGTGGGGGTTGGGGGGAGACTGGCCCTAGGATATAATAAAATCATACTTGAGGGCAATAAATGTTTTAAAATCTCTTACTTGAAGGAATGTGATAACTTTCTGATAAAATATTACCAATAAAACTCAAAATGTTACCAGCCATACTTCACTATACTTAAAACATCCCCAAAGAAACATAATAAATGAAAATTCAAAACAGTAAGAGGAATTCTGATAGCATAATCTGTTCCCTAATGAGACAAATCCCTCAAACTTTAGTAATTTAGCTTGTTTTTTATTAGCCTCAGAACACCTTAACACTTTTAACTTCACACTTGGTAATTTTTTTTTAACCTTCATTGCCACCTTCTGCCAACATTAGATTTTACTGGCCTCTTTCCAATTATCTTCACCTGGTCAAATCTATATGGTTTGTCACAACAGTTTCAATTGGATGAAGATTTGCTTAAAGATGGAAGTCCATTCCCTCCACAACCCACACACAAATACAACCTTAACCTGTGCCAACATACACATTTCAATTATATAGGTTTATGTACACTTGCATTTGCCTCAACACCAGCTAACAGTCAACTTCCATCAGTAAAAAAATAGATTCCAAGAGAGTTGACTACTCTTTCCCTGATATAATCGTGCTTTTAATTACTACTGTTCTCATTAGAAGTATCAAAATCATTTGTTGGGTCTGCAGAAGTATCCATTCCATGGCATCTAAACTGGGAAAAGAGAGATAGATGGGAAATGAGAACACAAAATATATCAGGTTCTAAGTTTTAGGGATTCTGTCCCTTAGAGTAATTTAGTAATTTAATACATGAGTTCTTTAGATTTAGAATTCTGATAAGGGCATAATAACTATAATGTATTTTTTTTTAAGCCTTATCTTCTCTGAACCACTTAGCTGCACCCCCATAATGTAGTTCTTTTTTTCCCCCTTTTAAACATTATTTTATTTGGTCATTTTCAAACATTATTCATTGGGAAAAAAAAGATCATTTTCTTTTCCTCCCCCCCTCCCACTACCCCTCCCATAGCTGACTTGTGATTCCACTGGGTATCACATGTGTCCTTGATTCAAACCCATTTCTGTGTTGTTGGTATTTGCATTAGGGTGTTCATTTAGAGTCTCTCCTCAATCCATAATGTAGTTCTAAAAATCCCTGGCAGTACAATGAACAGTAAAACACTGGTAAGATAATGGTTTATCCAAAATAGCATACAATATGAAGCAGTCATATTCTCTAACATTTTAGATGCTTTTTGCTCTGTAATAAAAATAGAATGAGTTAACCATATTATGCAGCATCTATTTTTTCCTGGACTCTGACATTTTTAATTAATGGGATATTACTAAGTAGAGGATAAAGATGTGAAGATGATAAAAAACTTGGTAAGATCCTTCAAATTGAATTGAAACATATTCTGACATTCAGTGACTTCTGTCCAGTGAAGGAGGGTGGGAAATGTGAGGATTGCAAGAGTTAACATAAAAATTAGGGTTATTGACTGAATATATTATACTAGTGGTCGCCAGGGATTAAAATTCAATCCCAATAAAATACTCAAGTCAGCTTGGGATTTTTATGGTGGTTTAATTTCAATAGAGGGAAGAAATTAAGAAGAGAGAGAAAAGGGAATGGGACTGCTCTGGCAAGTTAGATAGTTCAGAGTCCTAGGCCAAGGGGCCTTCTCAATCTAGCTTGGCTTCCAGCCACAAGGCCTCCTGCGAGATGAGGAGCCTCCTAGAAGGATAGCGCTTTAGGAGGTAAAGGAAAAGAGGAATCAGCCTCAACCACTCACCAAGCACACTAAGAATGCCGCCATGAGCTCCCAACACTGAAAGAGCCCAATGTCTCCTAGTGAGAGCGAGAAAGCAATAGAATGAGAGAGCGAGAGAGACAGAGACAGAGACAGAGACCAGAGAGAGGAAGTGAAGCTAAATATATAGACAGTTGTTTACTTTACATCATTTCTTGTGTCTCACATGTACCAATGGTAGCTTAAGCTTGGCTTAGGACAGCCCAGGGGGTCTGTCAATTGTTCCTGATTTGTCATGTGCTAGCACATGTTAGTCATAGGCCAACCTCCTCAACACTTAATCCTTAAGTAAGGGTATATACATTCCTGGTTGCTAGAATTCTAAAGACTAAGTAGGGTGGAGAAAATCTAAAATTCACAATTAGTTCAGCAGAAAGGAGAGAGAAGCCAATTATTAGTAGACCTTTCAAAATACTCATTCCTTGATATGAATATTTTCTTCAAGAAGAGAATTGGGAGGCACAGGACATGGAAAGCACCAAATAATATCTTAGACAAAATAAATAGAATATTTTAATGTACAAAAAAGAATTATTATTTTTTAATTAAAAAAAAACCCTTAATTTCCATCTCAGAATCATTTGGGGTTTTCTTGTCAGGGATAGTGAAATGGTTTGCCATTTCCTCGTCTAGCTGATTTTGCAGATGAGGAAACTGAGACAAATAGTTAAATGACTTGTCTATAGTCACATAGCTAGTAAGTGTCTAAATTCAGATTTGAATTCATGAAGATGAATCTTCCTAACTCAAGGTCTCATACTCTATCCATTGCACCACTTAGCTACCTTCATTATTTTTTATAGCACAATAGTATTCTATTCTATCACATTTAGATACTAGAATTTAAAATATATAAGGTCATTTTCCCATTGATGGCATGTTCCCAGTTTTCAATGTTTTGTTAATATAAAAAGCTATATTTTTGTACATTCCTATAATTTGATTTTGTTTAGGACTAATCTCTCCCTTAACGTGTCCTCCTCTATTTCTCCCTTTTCCCTTTCCCTATTTGCCCGTTGAGTGAAATGTATTTCTGTATTCAACTCTGTATGTGTTTTGCCCATTGTTGATTAATTCAAATGAGAGGTTCAAATATCAGCCACTCTTACTCCTTCTTCCTTATTTATATAAACTTCTACTTCCTGCTACCTTTCCTCTCCTAGTGTATTCCTCTTTCCCTCTTTCCATTCTGCTCTTAAGATCACCAAAATATAACATAATCACTCTCAAGTTCTGCCAAATTAGACTCTTTTCTCTCTTTCTAAAAACTTTCAATGATGATAGTGGTCATTGCCTCCTGTTAGAATATAAGTAGTTCATCTTTATTTAATCAATCCCATAGGATTGTTTGTTCACATTGACTGTTTTGTGTGTCACAACTCCTGTGTTTGTGATTCAGTGTTTCTATGAAGCTCTGGTCTTTTCACCAGGAATGTTTGGAAAGCCTCTATTTTTATTAAACATCCATTTCTCCCATGTATTATTATACTCAATTTTTCTGATTAAGTTATTTTCAGTTATAACCCTTTCCTATTCAAAGCTCTCCACTCCATAATAATGGCTGTTAAATTCTTTTTAAACTTGCTGTAGTTTCTCGGTACTTGAATTCTTTCTTTCTCACTGCTTACATTATTTTTCCTTTGTCCTAAACATTCTGGATTTTGGCTATAATGCTCTTGGGAGTTTTTATTTGAGGGTTTCTTTCAGGAAGTGAATGGTAGATTTTTTTTTTCAATTTTAGTTGCTCCCTTGTTCTAAAAGATGTTTTTTGTTAAGATTTCTTGAAATATGATACATGGTCTCTTTTTTGGTCATGGTATTCCTTTTGGTCATGGTATTCTAACAGTTGAATGATTCTTAAAGTTCTTTTCCTTGATCTATTTCCCAGGTTAGTTATTTTTGCTACGAGATAGCTAATATTTTCTTTCATGTTTTCAATCTTTTTTATTTTTAATATTTCTTATGCTTTCATGGAATCATTGGCTTCTATTTGGTCCACTCTAATTTTTAGGGAATTTGTTGCTTGAGCAAGGTTCTATACCCTTGTGCCAAGTTGTTAATTATCTTTCAAATTCTTTCTTCCATGAGTCTCATTTCTTTTCCATTTCTTTTCCTTTTTTGCTCTTATTTCAAACATGTTTATATTAGTTTTTACTTTGTCAATTGACAAAAATCTTGCTTCTCTCATATCTCCAATTCATAAGGAAAGAAAAACAAAGCCCTTGTCACAACATTAATAGAGAAACAAAACTAAATGCTGCTCTGGCAAGATCAGATCCAAAAGAAAAAAAAATCAATCTCTTATTCTATATTCTGAATCCTTCACCTCTCTATTAGGATGTGGAAAGCATGTTTTATCATTAGTTTTCTTGAATAGTGAATGGTCATTAATCTGACCAGTATTCTAAGTCATTCAGAGTTTTAAAGATTTTACAATATTGTCCTTGTATAAATTTTTCTCCTGGTTCTATTAATTTCACTTTGTAATAGTTCTTGGCACTTCTTGTGCCATTATCCATCTCCTTTTCTATTTTTTTCCCATAGCTTTCATTTCTTTTCCAGTTTTTTCTAGTGGCACTCAAATTTCATTGATAAAAGCACTTAAAATATCATTAAAGTAAAAAAAAGTTTTATTTTTCCCTCAATTGCATGAAAAATAATTTAACCTTTATTTTAAAAAAATTTTGAGCTAAATTCTGACCCTCCTTCCCTTCCCTGAGATGTCAAGCAAGCTGACATAGTTGTTACATGTGGAATAGCATAAAACACCTCTCCATATTAGTCATTCTGTAAAAGAGAACTTGAACAAACAAAACAAAAGTGAAGAAATAAAGTGAAATATAGTATGTCTCAGGCTGCATTCAGACTCTATCAAATCCTTCTCTGGAGGTAGATGGCTTTTTTCATCATAAATCCTTGAGAATTCTCTTAGATCACTGTATTGCTAAGAATAGATAAATCATTCATGAATGTTTATCATATAATATTCTGTTACTGTGCACAATGTTCTTCTGGTTCTGCTCACTTTGCTTTGCATTAGTTCATGTAGGCCTTTCCAGGTTTTTCTTAAATCATCCTCATCATCTCTTATAGTACAGTAGTATTCCATGACAATCATTACCACAACTTTCTTAGACCTTCCTCAATTGATGGACATGCCTTCAGTTTCCAATTCTTTGCCAACACAAAAAAAGCTACTATAAATATTTTTGTACAAACAAGTCCTTTTCTCTTAAAAAAAAAAAAAAAAACCTCTGGGATATAGAACTAGTAGTGGTATTGCTGGATTTTGCACAATTTTAAAGCCCTTTAGACATAGTTCCAAATTACTCTCCAGAATGACTGGATCAATTCACAATTCCATCAGCAACGCATTACTGTCCCAATTTTCCCATATCAAGTTCACAGCATTTATTATTTTCCTTTTGTCATATTAGCCCATCTGAAAGGTATGAGATGGTACCTTAGTTGTTTTAATTTGCATTTCTCTAATCAAGAGCATTTTTTCATGTGACTATATGTAACCTTGATTTCTTCATCTGAAAACTGCCTATTCATATCCTTTGATTTATCAATTAGGAAATGATTTGCATTCTTATAAATTTGACTCAGTTCTCCTTATATTTGAAAAACAAAGATTTTATAAAAGATACTTGTAAAACTTTTTTTCTAGTTTCCTCCTTTTCTTCTAATCTTGGTTGCATTAGTTTTGTTTTTGCAAAACTTTAGTTTAATAAAATCAAAATTATCTCCTTTACATGCCATAATGCTTTCTATTTCTTGCCTTGTCATGAATTCTTCCCTTATCCATGGATTTGACAGATTATTTTATGCCCCTCCAATTTACCAGTGGTAGCAATATTTATGTCTAAATCATGTATCCTTTTTGACCTTATTGTGGTATACGGTATGAGATGTTGGTCTAGACCTGACTGCCATACTTTTTTCCAGTTTTTCTGGGAGGTTTTGTCATCCGACAGCTTGGATCTTTGACTTTATCAACTACTAAATAACTATGGTCATTTGCTACTATGTATTCCATAGCTAATCTATCCCACTAATCTACCACACTGTACTTTAGCCAGCACTAGATTGCTTTGATGATTACAGCTTTGTAATACAGTTTGATATCTGGTACTTCTAGACCACCTTCTTTCATATTTTTTTCACTGACTCCCTTGATACTTATGATTTTTTCTTTCTTCCATATGAATTTTGTTATTTTTTCTAGTGTTGTAAAATAATTTTGAGGCAATTTTATTGGTACGACACTGAATGAGTAAATTAATATTTTACCAGTTGTTTAGAGATGACGTTATTTTTGTGAAGTGTTTTGTAATTGTGTTCATGTAATTCTTGGGTTTGTCTTGCCAATAGAAACCCAAGTATCTTATATTATCTATGGTTAATTTAAATGGAATTTCTTTTTCTATCTCTTGTTGCTGTGCTTTGTTGGTAATGTAAAGAAACGCTGATGATTTATGTGGATTAATCTTCTATCCTGCAAATTTGCTAAAATTGTTAATTATTTCAACTAGTTTTTTAGTTAAATCTTTAGGATTCTCTACGTATATCATATCATCTTTGAAGAGTGATAGTCTTGTTTGTTCATTTTCTGTTCTAATTCTTTAATTCCTTTTTCTTCTCCTATTGCTATAGCTAGCATGTCTAGTACAATACCGAATAATTGTGGTGATAATGAGCATCCTTGCCTCACTCCTGATCTCACTGGGAAGGCATCTAGTATCCTCCTTTACAGAGAATACTTTGCTGATATTTTTTGGTATATACTACTTATCATTTTAAGGAAAGCTCCATTAATTCCTCTGTTTTTAATTGGAATCAATGTTGTATTTTGTCAAAGGCCTTTTCTCCATCTACTGAGATAATCATGATTTCTGTAGGCTTTGTTATTGATGTAATCATTTATGCTGATGTTTTCTAATACTGAACCAGCCCTGAATTCCTGATATAAATTCCACTTGGTCATAGTACATGATATTTGTGATATATTGTAGTAATCTCCTAGCTAGTATTTTATGAAAAATTTTCACATCAATATTCATTAGTGAGATGGGTCTATAGTTTTCTTTCTCTGTTTTTGCTCTTCCTGGTTTAGCCATTAGAACCATATTTGTGTTGTAAAAGTTTAGTAAGGTGCCTTTTTTTTCCAAAAAAATTTGTATAGTACTAGAATTGTTCTTTAAACATTTGGTAGAATTCATTTGTGAATTCGTCTGGCCCTGGGGATTTTTCCGTAGGAAGTTAATTGATGGCTTGTTCAATTTCTTTTTCTGAGATGGGATTATTTAAGTATTCTATTTCTTCTCCTTTTGATTTAGGCAATTTATATTTTTGTAAATATTCATCCTTTTAGACTGTGAGATTTGTTGACATGTAATTGATTAAAATAGCTCCAAATAATTAATTTCCTCTTCATTGGTGGTATATTTACCTTTTTGATTTTTTAATACTGGTAATTTGGTTTTTCTTCTTTCCCTTTTTAATCAAATTAACCAATGGTTTAGGTATTGTTTCCCCATAAAACCTATTAGTTCAAATGTTTTCTTTCAGTTTTATTTATCTCACCTTTGATTTTCAGGATTTCCAATTTAGTGTTTTAACTGAGGATTTTTAATTTGTTATTTTTCTAGTTTTTTAGTTGCATGCCCAATTTATTAATCTGTTCTCTATTTTATTTTTTATTTTATTTAATTGATTAATTTAGAGTATTTTTCCAGGATTACAAAAATCATGTTCTTTACCTCCCCTTTCCACCTACCCCCTCCCATAGTCGATGCACAATTTCATTGGGTTTTGCATGTGTCATTGGTCAAGACTTATTTCCATATTATTGATATTTGCACAAGGGTGATCATTTAGGATTTATAACCCCATAATCATATCCCCATTGATCCATGTGATCAAGCAGTTACTTTTCTTCTGTGTTTTTACTCCCACAGATCTTCCTCTGAATGTGGATATTGTTCTTTCTCATAAGTTATTCAGAAGTGTCCTGGATCATTGCATTGCTACTCGTAGAGAAGTCCATTATGTTCGATTGAACCACAGTGTATCAGTCTCTGTGTACAATGTTCTCCTGGTTCTGCTCCTTTCACTCTGCATCAATTTCTGGAGGGCATTCAAGTTCACATGGAATCCCTCCAGTTCATTGTTTCTTTGAGCACAATAGTATTCCATCACCAACAGACACCACAATTTGTTAAGCCATTCCCCAATTGAAGGGCATCCCCTTATTTTCCAATTTTTTTGCCACCACAAAGAGGGTAGCTATGAATATTCTTGTACAAATCTTTCCTTATGATCTCTTCTGGGTATAAACCCAGTGGTTTGGATCAATTGGCTGGATCAATTCACAACTCCACCAGCAATGCATTAATGTCCCAATTTTGCCACATGCCATCCAACATTCATTACTTTCCTTTGCTATCATGTTAGCCAATCTGCTAGGTGTGAGGTGGTACCCCAGAGTTGTTTTGATTTGCATTTCTCTGATTATAAGAGATTTAGAACATTTTTTCATCTGTATATTGATAGTTTTGACTTCTTTATCTGAAAAATTGCCTATTCATATCCCTTGCCCATTTATCAATTGGGGAAATAGGTTGATTTTTTTACAACTGATTTAGCTCTTTATAAATATGAGTAATTAGATCTTTGTCAGAGTTTTTTGTTATGAAGATTTCCCCCCAATTTGTTGCTTCCCTTCTAATTTTATTTGCATTGGTTTTATTTGTACAAACCCTTTTTAATTTAATGTAATCAAAATTATTTATTTTCCATTTTGTATTTTTTTTTCTAATTCTTGCTTGGTCTTAAAAATTTTTCCTTTCCCAAAGATTTGACAAGTATACTATTCTATATTCACCTAATTTGCTTATAGTTTCCTTCTTTATATTCAAATCATTCACCCATTCTGAGTTTATCTTGGTGTAGGGTGTTAGATGTTGATCTAAACCTAATCTCTCCCATATGTTTTCCAAATTTCCCAGCAGTTTTTGTCAAATAGTGGATTTTTGTACCAAAAGCTAGGATCTTTGGGTTTATCATAGACTATCTTTCTGAGGTCACTTACCTCAAGTCTATTCCACTGACCCGCCTTTCTATCTCTTAGCCAGTATCACATTGTTTTGATGAACACTGCTTTAGAGTATAGTTTGAGGTCTGGTACTGCTAGGCCACCTTCCTTCACATTTTTTTTAATATTTCCCTTGATATTCTTGATTTTTTGTTCTTCCAAATGAACTTTGTTATAGTTTTTTTCTAATTTAGTAAAGTTTCTTGGTAGTTTAATGGGTATGGCACTAAATAAGTAAATTATTTTGGGTAGGATTGTCATTTTTATGTTTGCTTATCCTACCAATAAGCAATTAATGTTTTTCCAATTATTTAGATCCAGTTTTAATTGTGTGGATAGTGTTTTGTAGTTATGTTCAAATACTTCCCTGCGTTTGTCTTGGCAGATAGATTCCCAAGTATTTTATATTGTCTAGGGTGATTTTAAATGGAATTTCTCTTTCTAACTCTTGCTGCAGAGATGTGTTGGAAATATATAGAAATGTTGATGATTTATGTGGGTTTATTTTGTAACCTGCAACACTGCTAAAGTTGTTGATTATTTCCACTAGCTTTTTGGTGGATTCTCTAGGATTCTTTAAGTAGACCATCGTTATCATCTGCAAAGAGTGATAACTTGCCGTTTTTAATACCTTCAATTTCTTTTTCTTCTCTAATTGTTACTGCTAGTGTTTCTAGTACAATGTTAAATAATAGAGGTGATGATGGGCAGCCTTGTTTCACTCCTGATCTTATTGGAAATGCTTCTAATTTATCCACATTGCAGATAATACTTGCCGATGCTTTTAGATATATATACTGTTTATTATTCTTAGTAAAGGCCCTTGTATTCCTATACTTTCTAGTGTTTTCAATAGGAATGAGTGTTGTATTTTGTCAAAGGCCTTTTCTGCATCTATTGAGATAATCATATAGTTTTTGTTGGTTTGCTTGTTGATATGGTCAATTATGTGGATTGTTTTCCTAATATTGAACCATCCTTGCATTCCTGATATAAATCCCACCTGATCAATAATCCC
The DNA here is from genome assembly GCF_027887165.1 of Monodelphis domestica. Lineage (NCBI taxonomy): Eukaryota > Metazoa > Chordata > Mammalia > Didelphimorphia > Didelphidae > Monodelphis > Monodelphis domestica. Next base: position 60,619,046 of record NC_077233.1, on the reverse strand, counting down.
ATATCAGAAAAAGAAATTGAACAAGCCATCAAAGAACTCCGTAAGAAAAATCCTCAGGGCTGAGAGAGAGAAAGAGAGAGAGAGAGAGAGAGAGAGAGAGAGAGAGAGAGAGAGAGAGAGAGAGAGAGAGAGAGATACATATACAGCTATAACAATACTCAGCTAACCAGCCTCCTTATTCCCCAACAGGTTAGATACTATAACTTCCTTTTATGAATCAGGCAACTTGAAGCACACAGATGACTCATTTTTGGTTTATGACATACTCTCACTCCCAATATTTTTCAGTTAAAGCTGTGCAAAGTCAAATTTTGAATTCATCCACTTAGCACCATGTTCTACTCATTGAAAGCACAAAGAAAAAAAAACAACTGAACTGACTTTTATATCTCTTGGAAAATTACTTCAATGCTGTTCCCACTAAACTACATCTTTCAGGACTGTTGGCTATTAATACCTTAACTGATTCTGAGAGTAAAGGCTATACTTTTTATAAACACTTTTCAAACACCTTCTGTTATACATACAATGGTTGATTAATACAAATGTTTATTGGCTAATCTTTTTGTGCCCCCCCCCCTCCATTTGTGAAAGAGGCTTAATTCTACAAAGCTGCTGTGAGAATGCGTTCTGTAATGTGCTTTGAACTCCTTGGGAAAATATTATATAAATTTCCAGGTTTGGTATTGGGGACACTGTTTGTGCCTGAAAAACATAATCTAAAGATTCAAGGATCCAGAAGAAAAACTGTGTAAGTGCTTTTCATTTTTTCATTTCTATGAGTTTTATCCTACTTTCTCTTTCTAAAGTTCTTCTATGCTGGGGGAAAAACAAAAAGAAAAAGTTTGATATCTATTAGACCTCACCATGCTTTCCAATAAAGGAATGAATGGGCAAGTTACAGCTTCAACCACATCAGCCAGAAGGGAGCATGAGCTGATGAAAATTTGCTGAGAGGCTACATTATACCTGTTTTAGAACTCTAAAAGGGCAGGGACACAGGTGGCAGGAAGAACAATGTAAAGAAAAGGAAACTTTTCCCTATATTCTAGCCATAGAACTACTCCTGAAGAGTAAAGTTTTGGCTGATGAGCTGCAACATCCTTGGATGGGCTGGCTCACCCTAGAGCTGCATTATACTAAATAAAGTTGCTGGGCCTGGAACCAGTAAGTCCCAAATTCAAATCCAGTCTTAGACATTCACTAGTTGTGTAACCTTGGGCAAATTATTTAACCTCTGCCTCAGTTTTTTTCAACTGAGAAATGGGGATAATAACAGCACCTACTTCCTAGGTTTGTTGTGAGGATTAAAGGAGATAATAATTGTAAAGCTCTTAGCACAGTGTCTGGCACATAGTAAGTGCTATATAAATGTTAGTTATTATTATCAATATTGTGATTGTCCAACTAGTTGTATGGATCTGGGGAAAGTTATTTCAATCTCTGGGCTGAGATTTCTTTTGAATGTAAAATGAAAGCTATAATTAATCCTGTTCATTCTTTGTTTTGGTATGTATTATGATAAGAATGCAAAGTTTTCTATAAAATACTTAATGTGGCACAGTGGATAGAAAGCAAGGCCTAGAATTAAGAAGGCCTGAGTTCAAATCCAGTCTCACACATTTACTAGCTATGTGACCCTGGGCATGTCACTTCACCTCTGTTTGCCTTAGTCTCCTCACCTATAAAATAGAGATAATATTAATACCTATTTCTCAGAGTTGTTGCGAGAATCAGATGGCATAATGTTTGAAAAGCACTTGTCACAGTGCTTGGTACAAAGTAGGCACTTAATAGCTACTTGTTTTCTTCTTTTCTCCCTTCTCCCTTTAAATAAACCTTATTTTGTGCTAAGCACTAGAGTTGAAGTGATAAGAGCAAAAGTTTCTGTCTTCAAGAAGATTCTGTTAGAAAGCAGAGATGTACACAGCTAATGTGGTACAGTGTAATCTGAGCAATAGAGCTAATTAATAATGAGGGAAAAAGAGTATCAGAGAAGACTTCAAGAAGGAGGTGTCACACAAGCTGCTGCAAGAAGGAGACCAGGATTAGCTAAGGCAAAGCAAAGGTGCTGGTGTCATTCAGGAATCAAGGCTAATGGGTGACTGTCAAAAGGAAAGAGAGAGAATGATAAGCTCAGGAACAGCTAATGCTATAGGAGAGTGGAAAACTGGATTTTTGTGAAGGAAAATAATAAGAAATAAGTTTAGAAATCACATCTTTTTGAACACAAGCCCCTTGAGAGCAAGAATAGTTTGTTTTTGTCTTTGCAGTTCCAACAACTAGGACATGGCAGGTGTTTAAATACTCAGTAAATTGACTTGAAAGGAAAAAAATGGAATCTGTTTCTGAAGCATCTCAAATGCCAGGCTGAAGAGCTGGAGTTTGGCATTGGAAAGCCAATGAAAGATTTTTAAAACGGGAATGACCTAGTCAGCCCTGTGCCTTAATAAGATCATTTTGGTAGTGTAGACACCCCAAACTTGTGGCTTAGTGGGATCTGATGAACCTCAGGTTTCAAGGACTAGCTTATAGTTTGGAGACCCCAAAGTGTGTACTTGTTCCCTATTCCTGTGAGAATCCACAATCCACTTCGGATGGGGGCTAAACCCAAGCCAAAGTCAAGTGACTCTGGAGCAGTAGGTAGCACAGCAGTCTCACAAGCTCAAAGTCCTGAGTTCTATCCTTGGAAGGAGGGTGTGATAAACTGGGAGAGACTTCTGGAGACTAGAAGAGTCACTAGACTTCAGCTTGGGCTTAGCCCCCATCTGAAGTGGATTGTGGATTCTCACAAGAATAGGGAACAAGTACAAACTTTGGGGTCCCCAACCTACAATTTAGTCCTAAAACCTGGGGTTCACCAGATCCCACTAGGCCACAAGTTTGGGGTTTCTAGATTCCATGTTGACAGTAGCTATGTGGTAGATGGAATGGAGAAGTGGGAGAAGCAGGGAGAGGAACTAGGAGGCTATGGCATGAGACAGGTGGTGAGAGCCTGAGTAGGGTGGTAGGTACTGTGTTGAAAAAGACAAATTGGGAAGATAGAACTAACTTGGTTATGGATCACAATCTAAAGGAGAGACAATACCCAAACAAGCAATCCACAGGATAAATAGGAGATAAATAAGAGAGTGAAGATACTAGTATTTAAGAGGGGTTGGAAAAGACTAGCTGCAGAGATGAGATTTTAGATGAAACTTAAAGGAGGCCACGGAAGGAAGTAGACAGAGAGAAGGAGAGTTTCAGACATGGGGTAGTCAGAGAAAATGCCTACAGCTAAGATGGGGTTGTCTTGTTTGTAAAATATAAAAGACATCAGTTTCCCTGGATCAGAGTGACTGGTGGGAGTAAGGTGTGAGAAGACTGGAAAGGTAGGAGGGGCTAGATTATGAAAGGCCTAAAATGCCAAATAGAGGATTTTCTATTTGATCCTGTAGGTGATGTGAAGCCATTGGGAGAAGGAGGAGAAAGGGGAGATGGACTAGGAGGTTATAGAAGAAAAGGGAGGGAAAGGGGAAGTGGAAAGCTAGGAAGAAGAAGAGGGAAGGAGTGCATTTAGGTATGGTACTGGGAGTCTAAAAAGTGGGGAAAGGATTGTAATTAAGAGGCAAAGAAACCTGGTATAAAAATCTGATCAAGGAAATAGAAAAGAAATGTTAAACATCAGTGAAGGCCCAGATAAAATCAGATAACATGAGTTTGTACTGGACCAAACTGGCTTAGCTGTGACTTTCCTCAGTGAAATAGCAAAGGAGTAGAGAAGGCAGACTGTGGGCTGATCTATAGCTGAAGATGGGAAGGGAGGTTATAAATAGCAATAGGCCAAGGAGGTGAGAGGACAAAGTTTAGGTCAAAGAAATTATAACAATGTTTGGAGCAGTGGCAATTCTGGCAGAGAAATAAATGGCCTCTTGAGGAAATTATTTTGAAGGCTAGAATCCAGTTGGATTAAATAGTTTTATATGTATATTTTTAAAAAATTAATTCCCTTAATATAACAGCTTGGATTTGAACCTAATTAGAAGAAGCACCTTTATACATTACATGTTGCATTATTAGTTTGCACCAATTGTACCTTTCCTGAAACCTACAAATTCATCCTGGTTGAGTATCACATTACCTGAAGTAGTGACTGAAGACCTTTTCCCACCATTAACTTACCCACCCTATCTCTACCTTCTTCATTTTCAATAAAGACTCATGCCTACTTGGACTGAGAGGATGGTAGTTCCACGTTATACCACCTCTCAACTTTCTGTTTCTATACCTCAGACTCTTTCTCTCCTCTCAACTTCTTTTCTTAATCTAAAAGGAGAGGGCTCATTCCTTCCTTTTCAAAGGTCCTTATCACCTTCCATCTAGATGAACATAACAACCTCCCAACTCAGCCTCTCCCCATTTCCACACAAATCTGTGCACTACGACTTACAGAATAATATTGAGAAGATCTTGATTATTTTCCTGCTCTAAAACTTTCATGGTAGAACTAGAAATCACGTTTTCTGATGCCAAGATTTAAAGCTTTTCCCATTGTAATTTAAAGTAACTCCTTCTGAGGCCAGACAAACAACCTGTTTAAAAGGTGATAATCATAGACAGAAGCCAGAAGTGAACTGGCTGAAGAGTTCATGTGGACAATGTGACTTATAGCTCCTCCTCTATTTTTCCCGATTCCTGATTAAATTCCAGATTAAAGGGCAGCAGAGTAGGGGTCACATACCCTATTCTCTTCCATGCTGGTATTTTGGAAAAGAGACTTCAGTCCCATTAATGAAAGAAGAGTATTGGGGACTCTCAGAGCTACATCTTGCTGGGGCTAGAATAGAAACTCAAGGCACAATTAGAGACTTGTAAAATGAAAATGGCTTCATTTCCTGCTGACATGGTCAAGGCACTACAGAAGAAATATTAAGTTCTCAATGGCATGTAAGGGATAGATTGTTTTGTATAGGGTGATTTTCCACTGCTAGATATAGGGACACATCAAACAAGGAGTCCTACCAAGTATTAATGGCGAATCACCATGAAGTTCACTATCCCAACTGGGGCAGAGGATTTCACTACTTCCAAAGAACAAGAAATCACAACCGCATTATGTTGTCTTTAATTATACAATCTATTTGTGGGGGAAGGAAGGGAATGCCCAATATGATACAAGATGACAGTGGCAATTTTTTCTTTGAAAGAGAAAAGACCTAGACTTCTCTCTATATAAATACAGCATTCCTTCCATTGGCTAGACTTGTAGGATGAATACCATTTTCAAATCTAGTCCAATCCCTAACTTGATATGGAATACTGAGGATACAATTACTTACTCTGAATCTCATTTTTCCCCCCTCTGGTGAAATGGAACAGGAATCTTTATTCTTCTAGTTATGATTGTGATATGATTCTGAAAACTATGAAGCCCTAGAACAATTTTTAAAATGTGAATCACGCATCCAAAGATACTTCAAATTTATTTAAAGCATCAATTCAGTATCAAATCAGAAGAAAGGCACTGTGCTAGGACTAAGGGAACTACAAAGATAAATGAGCCATAGCTTACAGTCTAATTTGGAGGTTGGGTATAAAGGAGGTATACAGAGAAGTAGAGCATGAGGCAGAGGGTGGGTAGGTGCACAAGAGGTGAACACAATGCATTGTGAGAAGTCCATTTGGCTTTCCTCTGCTTCCCTCAGTATCCAAGATTCCTGTTTCCTGGACTGCATGGCATGTGGACTGTGCCATCTGGAACCTAACCTAAGCACCTTCCTGCTATAGGACTAAAATAGGACCACCTTTGCAAGGGCATAGACTAAGAAAAAGTCCCAAGGAATAAGAAGAAAGGGGAAAATGAAGGTGACTTTGTCTTTAGGAAATATACTTTGAGAGTGATTTAGTAGACTTTATCCTGAATTGCCATTCAATAGTGCCAAGTTCAAGCCCAAACTGTTACAAATTAGCTGAGTAAACAAAATGTGAATTCTTATCTGGGTCTCAGTTTCCCAGTTCCCTATGGAACAATTATTGCTGTAAAATGAGTTTTTAAAGAAAAAATTCTGTCTCCTCCCCATTATCTAATTTCTTCTTTGTTATTATCACATAGCAAGAGGAAGAACCAATAACTAATATTTTGTTTTTATTACTTCCTTGGGGGATGGGAAGAGGAGAGAGGGAAATCAGAGAAGCATTCCAGCTAGTCCATTTCCAAAGAGGACATCTTGGTAGCTATTTTATTTCAACTTGCAAACTGAAATAACCCACCCTTCCTCCTAACCACTCTATTCCTAACAAGGGACCTACCATCACCTCTGACACTTTCTGACTCAAAATATAGGTGCTATCTTTCTCTCTTCCCTCCTTTCATTTCCGATTGGTTGCCAACCCCTCTCAATTTTACCATAGGAATGTCTAATATACACTCCTCTCCTCTGAGACTACTACCACCTTGATGCAGGCTGTCATCACCTCATACCTGAGATATTACTATAGTCTATGGAGTGTATGGGGTGCTCAGGGAGGAGTAATATCTTTGGCATGGAGGGCTTGTCGTGCCCTCCGAGGGCAGCTCTCCAGCCTCTGACCCTCACCTGACACCCAGCTCTCACTTGTGGCTCCCAGTAGCTGCTAGCATGCGGCAGTGGCCACACCCCAGACAACGGCTTTGACAGGCCGGCTAAACCTTGTGAGGGTAGCCATCGGGTCGACGTCGACCCCTGGTGAACCAGGGCTTTGCTCACCCAGCATGTGAAGACTGCTTCGGCGGAACAGGCGGAAGAAACCAATAAGAAGGTTCAACGGCTGAGAGGGCGACGCAGCAAAGCACTATGGAGTGCTTAGGGCATGTTGGAGCACAAAGGACAACATGGCCATCCAATGCAGCTGAGGAAGTCTCCAGATGTAACAACTTTTCGTGCCACTGGATCCAGGCTTCCAACGCCGAGAGAGTGGGACTGTCTCTGTGCATCGACTTTTCCACTTAAATCTTCATGCACAAGTGTCTTTGTGCACAAAAACACACAAAGACAATTGTCATCCTCGGTTACCGAGAGACTACTACTACTATAGTCTACAGGTTGGCCTCCCTGCCTCGTCTCTCCTTTCTCAAGTCCATCCTGTATTCAGCTATCAAACTGATACTCCTTAAGCACAATTTTAACCACATCACCTCCATATTCAAGCAAATCTTGTGGCTCCCTATTACCTTCAGGTTCAAATAAAAAATTCACTGTTAGGCTCTTAAAACCCTTCAAAACCCAATCACTTCCATGTATTCTTTAGTCTAATGACAATGGCCTTCTTACCATTCCTTGAACAAGACATTCCGTCTATCTTCTGAATCATTCATTTTCAGTTCCCCATGTCAGAAACTTTCCTCTTCCTTAACTCTGCCTTCTGGTTTCCATTTTTGCAGGCATTTTTCATTTTAGTGCCTTCTCTCTAAGATAATCTTCTACTCATACTATCTATGCCTTGCTTCTTCTTAGTTGTTTGAAATTTGTCTCCCCCATTAGAATGAACTTTTTGAGAGTAGGGACTGGTTTTTTGCCTTAATTGTATTCCCAGCAGTTGATACAGTGAACCTAATAGGTGCTTTCTAAGCATTTGTTGACTGACTAATTGCAAACACTCCCTCCTCCTATAAATTCCTACCACTTCTACATCCTTTTCCACAATTCTCCTTCCTACCAGCTCCACTATTACCTAAGAAAAAGGGCAGGAAGCCATTGAAATGGCACAGTTGCAACTCCCAAGTTTCTTTAAGACGTTTCCTACCCAATCTCTTTAACTAGGGGAGAAAAAAAAGGCTGTAAGAAAAAAGCTTGATTGGAAGGTCCTAGATCTCTGGAAACTGAAAATGCCAAGGTCTGGAAGTATTCAACACATGAAAGCTGAATTATACAAAAGCAATAGCTAATAAAAAAAAATTGGATGTTTCATTTTCCATCTTTCCAGCCATTATAGGAATAAAATTATCCATGGAAAAGATCGAACCCCTTTTAAAAAACTAATACAATTAAGCCTTATTACAGCACTTTTCTCCTTCTTTCCCATGTTTCCAGTAATCCCCTCTATCTTCCTTACCAATCTCTGCTTTTCAGAATATTTTGGAGGTATTTTTTAATTTTATTACCAGCAAAATTCTAGTGTTTAAGAGTCAGAAAAGAGATAGTGGTTTTGCACCTCCTTGTAGCAGCACTTAATATCTTTTCACAATCTTGTGGAAAATCCTCATTAAAAAAGTCTGTATCTGCATATGTAAGGAGTTTGGATGTCTCTTTATGATTACTAAGGGGAAGAAAAGATGATAAAGTCAAGTTCTTCTGGTACATTTTTTCCTTTTCAGCAAGACAAAGCATTTTTCATTCTTTATAAGGGCAAGCATTAAAGAGGAAAGAAAAAGCCAGCAAGACAGAGTCCCACTAGAAAGCAATTTTTTATAGGAGAAAAATGCAAGGGGGCCTAGCTCCTTCCTGCTCTAGATAGACACACATCCCAGTGCTTTTAGGAGCCAAAACTGGAGAGAGAAACACAAGAGAGGCACAGCAGGAAACTGAAGAATTGCACACATAACAAAAAAAAATTCTGTGCTTATGAACATATGGGCAACTGTGATAATTAGAGCTATGGCTGGTGGTTTTGTCCCCCCCCCCCACTTTTTCAGGCTTTCAATTCACAATCCCTATCATTTATAAGCTACATTCGAACCTGAGCATAGAGTTCTGCTTAATGAAAAGATAAGCATTTTTAAAGGGTCAATGATATGGAGAAGCAGTGCAGAGTCTATATACCATTCTCCAGTTCTATGTAATGTTAATGTATTAATGTGATCCTCAGTATTTTGTTAACATCATATTTGTTATCATATTTGCTACCCCTGCCCCACTGAAAATGAGAAGTCACGGTGATAAAATATACAGTCAAGGAAATAGCTTGTTTGCTATCCACATAGCTGCTCAAGCCAGGTTTCTTTGTGGCTCCAAACTCCTTTGGGAATCAGACCTACTAAACATACTGTCAAATGGCGTCTTATAGTTCAAATCATGACAGTTCTTTCTCAGCCACTATTCTGCAGCAAACTAGGCTTTGTTACCTCTGGCATGAGGTGCAAACATTTCATTTAGGTCCTTCCACATGCTGCCAATTTTTTTTTTAAAGCATTTGTTTTGGGAAATCCATCATGATCAACAACTAAACCAAAAAGGGGGTGATGAATAAGTCACTAAATGGGTTTTAGAAATCATTTCTAGTTTTTAAAAAGGCTTGATGTCTCTTTAAAAAGCATTCATTTCAAAGCCTTGTCCAAACGAAGCAGACACTGTGGATCAGTGGTGCACTTTGATCTCCCTGACTCCCAGGAGAAAATTAATAATACAACTTCAATGTATTTGTATAGCAAGACTTCACATTATTATTTTTTTCTCCAACTCAGCTTCTTAACTAAACGGAGAAAGGTAAATTGGCTCTCAGCACCGCCCTGTGGTGAGAGAGGAATTTTTAAAAAGTTAAATGATAGTGGAACTGCATTCAATAAAAATGGTTCAATTAAAAACCAATTACCTTCCTGAATGCAACTTGCTAAAGGGTTCAGTTTGTAGAGCTGGTTGATGTGAAGGGAGGAAGGAAACAGGTAAGCTGGTTCTAGGGAAACAGAAGTGCCAGGTAAGGGATGGGCCTGATGACTCGAAGTGTCAGCATAATGCTTACTGCTTCTTTGGAACACTAATCCATGTGATTACTAGTAAGCTGTTAGAACTTGGCCCTGGAAATCAAAATGAAGACAGGACTTACCTTTCTTTCAATGCGACCCAATTGCTCCCTATAGAAAATGTCACGGCGTCTTAGCTCTGCCTCTACACCTTCCAGTTCCTTGGCCTAGTTGAAAAAGAGCAAAACATACATCAGTATCCAGAAATGGTAACAAAGAAGAGTTAGTATTTGAAGATGAGACCTGGCTAGAAATTTCTATTTAAAGTTTGAAAAATGGAATTTAAAATGCCATATTTCAAGTTACAGTCCTATAAAGGATGGGAGGGCAATGCTTCCCTCATGATTACTTTCTTTTGTTTTAACCAATTCCTCAATTAAAATTTCATTAAGTCTTTTTTAAGCTTTAGGACTTGAAAATTGACTCTACTCTATTAGAAATAGAATCCTAGGGGGCATCTGGGTAGCTCAGTGGATTGAGAGCCAGGCCTAGAGATGGGAGGTCCTAGGTTCAAATCTGACCTCAGACACTTCCCAGCTGTGTGACCCTGAGCAAGTCACTTGACCCCCATTGACTAGCCCTTACCACTCTTCTGCCTTGGAGCCAATACATAGTATTGATTCTAAGATAGAAAGTAAGGGTTAAAAAAAAAAAAAAGAAATAGAATCCTAGAACCTCATAGTTAGAAGTGACCTCAGAGATCATCCCACACTAAACCTGGGCAGGAATTCCTTTCTTCCACATCCCTTCCTCCCAAACCCTTGACAGATGATCATCATCTCCAGTTCTGAAAAATAGCATGATTATCTGGACGATGACAATTCATGGTTACTGCACACACACTTTTATTATTCATTCATAATTTAAAACCCTGGCTTCAGGGCTTTACAGAATGAGGTACTTCTTACCTTCTCCTCCCAATTATTTACCCTCCTAAAAGGCTTTAGGTCTATGATAACTAAGCATTCTAAACTGGGGTCAAGCCTTCAGTGCTCTGAGAACTTCAGAAAACGATCTCCTTTTTCAAGTTCACGTATCTAAAACAGTGGTTCTCAACCTTTCTAATGCCGTGACCCCACAATACAGTTCCTCATGTTGCAGTGACCCCAAACCAAAAAATTATTTTGGTAGCTACTTCAAAACTATAATATTGCTACAGTTATGATTCAGAATGTAAATACCAGATATGCATTATGTATTCTCATTGCTACAAATTGAGAGATTGAGAACCGCTGGCCTAAAGCAACCTATTTGGGGACTAAATATCAATTTGTAAAATACCAAGTAGGAGACACTAGCCAAAAAATACATGTGTAGGGGGCAGGTGGGTGGCTCAGTGGGTTGAGGGCCAGCCCTAGAGATGAGAGGTCCTAGATTCGAATCTGAACTCAGACACTTCCTAGCTTTGTGACCCTGGGCAAGTCACTTAACCCCCATTGACTAGCCCTTACCACTCTTCTGCCTTGGAACCAATATGCATTAGGGGTTAAAAAAAAAGTGTAAAAATATGTGTATAATGAATAGGGAGGTGGGTATGTGGCAATGCTATTATCTTCTAAATGAGGTGAATGGACTCCTCTGGACAATCACCAGTGAGATTTAATGATAAAGAGTGCTGACCTGTTTGTTAAGAATACAGCACTGGCAGAATGGCATTTGAAAGAAAAGAAAGTATTGCTCAAAAGAGAAAGCATCATTGTAGCATGGTAACAGGATGGAACCTAGGAACTGAATTCTAATGTCTGTGCTAACTGTGGAGGGAACAGGTAACCTGGATTTAAGCAAGCTGCTTACTTGCCTCATTTTGGGGGTTTTGTTTGTTTGTTTTACCAACAGAATGGGAAGAATGCTACTAGCCTGCTACCTTTGGCAGTTGTGGAAGACCTAAAATGTGTTGAAAGGGTCTCTGGAGAATCTCTAGAAAGCAACACTGCAGAAAAGAGAAATCAAGACAGTCACACCCTCAGAATCCTGGAGGTCAGGCAGGATTTCTCCTAGGCATTGTCAGGGTACTCTGAAGAGGCTGTTTCACAAGAATGTAAGCATGGCTAATCTATACTGAGGCATCTTAGTGGCTGAGCACTTAACTATTAGTGATCTCTGGTGTAATCAGCAGAGAAGCTGGTCCAATACAATTAAGCAGCCAGGACCAAAATATCCCCCATGCTTCTAGACCTGTCATTTTCTGGCTCAACACTAACAGTCAAGAAAGAAAATAACATTTGAAAGTCAAATTACTCTGAGCCTCCTCTGCCTCTACTGATGAGAGAGGTTGGGGCAGATGGAGCTTTCAAACTGAAGAGTAGGATGGCAAAAAATATATACAATGAGGCATCTTAGATGCTAGGTGGCCTCTCAATAACTTAAAACAGCTAATGGTTACAATGGTAGAACTCAGTCCTGACATTTGGAACAAAGTCTCAGAGCCATCTGCAACTTTCTCAAGGGAGAGATATTGTTCACACGTCTGGAAGAAGAAATGAGGTTTGTCTTTACTTCCACATTCTAAAGCACTCCTGTCTCACTTCAATACACAATATAATGAACCAGGAGATCCTAAATCTGTATCTTTCATAGATTCACTTACACTTCACATCTTTTCTCAGTAACAAGGGAATTAATATGAAAGTACAGTTAAGTCTAAATTATCTGTGGCCTAATGGAAAGAAATATGGAAGCAGGAGTCAGAACTTAGTTCTATAACCCTTTTTGCCACTAATCATGTAAACTTTAGCGAAGTCCAGGGTATCAATGATGAAGACTGTTACACACTCCCTGATAGAAAGGAGATGGACTCAACAAGGAGAATGAGGTTTATATTTCTGGAGACTATAGGAATTTGTTTGGCTTGTTCTGCATTTTTTTAAACTCTTACCTTCCATCTTAGAATCATTACTGTGTATTGGTTCCAAAAGAGTGATAAGGGCTAAGCAGTGGGGCTTAAGTGACTTCAGGGTCACAGAGATAGGAGGTACCTGAAGTGTATATTTGTTACAAAGGTTTTATTTTATTTTCCAGTGAGAACAGTTAGGAATGAGAAAATAAATGATTGTTAATTTTTAAAAATTAAGTTTAATGAAAAAATAGGTTCCTTATCTGCAAAAACGGAAGACCTATTCATATTTGCACTTGCATACTCCTCTCTCTCTTTCATACATGCACATAGACCCAGAGCACTATATGAAAAAAAGCTTTGAAAAAACCAGAAATGTCATACACATACAAGGTACCAACATGAATATTATGAATTGTCTATAATTATGCTTTTAGGACACTTCACCCAATGAGGAAATGTTTATAATAGAAAAAGCATTGGACTTGGATGGAATGAGACTTGGATTCACATGGTGGCTATCATTTATTTGCCAATTTCACTGTGGGTAACACATAACTATTCTGAGCCTTAGTTTTCACATCTATAATATAGAGATAATATTTATGTTACTATGAGAATTGAAATAGGATGACTATAAAGCACTTTAGAAAACTTTAAAGCATAACAGAATTATTATTTATTATGATTATGAAGAAATAAAGGGAGGGGAAAAAGTACTAGTAATAGTGAATTAGTTATATTCAGGGAAATAATTTCTAAAATGATTCTATCAATTATGAATGATTTTTAAAGCTTTCACCTCAAAAACTATAGATTTTGTAACTGTTCCTCCCTTCTCCTATGTTTCTTCTCCTTAATGCTGTATGTAGACTTTCACTCATTTCATATCTATACATCAAGTAAGAACTGCCTTATAGATGTTTCCTTTAGTGCTCTCTTATTTTAACTCTGATTCCTATCTAGACCAAAGTATCATTCCATGGCCCTGAAAAATACCTTTAATACCCATCTCCCCTTCCCTTGAGAACTCAGATATCTCTTTGGGAAAACTTCTGCCCAGTGATTCTTGCAATCAAAAACTATGTTCTCTTTCATATTCTACAAATAAACTCAGATTGTTCATCTATGTCTTCTTAGTTACCCATTTGTAAAATGAAAAATTATATTCCCTATTCTCTGCTTCACTTGGATATTGTGAAGACAAATGAAATGTCTATTCAGCACTTGGATTTCCTTGAAAGAAGAGTGCTAAATAAACATCAAAAATGAATCCCAATTGCTGGATGCAATACTCAGAGGAGGCCAAAAAGTTATAGAAGATCAACTGAGTTATACAATGGGTAGTTCACATGAGCAACTAATGTTGGCAACAACAAATATTAGGACCAGCAGAGGAGCCACTCAGGGTACAGCTGGTTAACAGTGATAAAAAGCTGCAGCAACACCATTCAACAATTCCCAATATTGAATCCATAGATGCCAGCCTGAGGAGAAGAAAATCAAAGCAGAGAGCCAAATACTGGTCCCTGACCAACAATGTAGCTTCCAAAGAGATGGATGCAGATAAACAACAACAAACCCTGAGAAGGTCCCTTAGCCAGGAAGAACTTGTGCCTCATTCTCTGCTATCTTCAGTCTGTCCTCTGAGTCAGTGGCTTGTGAACTCATTACAGAGAAGTTGTGTATTTATCAGTTGGTATCCCTGCTACTACAGGATTTGGTGCACATTTCTTAAGTGTCATTGATGTCTCACAGAACTTTAAAAAAATTCTTTTTAAAGCCCATCTGCTGAAATATTATAGGCTTTCTCTACAGTCTCCATTTTTTTATTATCATGGACAACTATATTAAAAGAACCTCATGCGGAAGGCTTTTGCCCACTCTTGCTGCTTTGTTCCTAGTCCCAAGTCACTGCCTACAATTTTAGGACCTCCTAAATAAACCATGTTGATAGATGTGGTGGTTATGTCAAAAAGGACAGAGAATTCAGGTATGGGAGAACACAGAAGCAGATGGCTTCCAAGGCAACTGAGATCCTATGTGTCCCTAGCAATAAAAAGGAAAAGAAAAAGAGAAAGTAGACAATGTGAAATCCAAATAGCATAATTAAGCTTTTTATTTGTTTAGCACCTTATTCTAGAGCTCGAATCTCTTTTTAGATTTCATTACCCATAAACAATTCCAAGAAATTGGTAAAGAAGCAATAGTTATCCCTTATTTATAAATTTGGAAATCAAGGTAGATAGAAGAAACATTCCTAATACATGAGGTTTTAATCTGGGGCTTGTGACCCTTTTTTAGATATTGTGATAAATGTACTTTATACAATTGGATTTCTTTATAATTCTGTATATTTTATTATATTTTTATTTATTTATTTATTTGGGTTTTTTTAAACCCATACCTTCCAACTTGGAATCAAAGTAGTTCCAAGGCAGAAGAGTGGTAAGGGCTGGGCAATGGAGGTTAAGTGACTTTCCCAGGGTCACACAGCTAGGAAGTATCTAAGTCCAAATTTGAACCCAGGACATTCTGTTTTTGGGCTTGATTCTCAATCCATTGAGCCAACTAGCTGCCCCCTCTGCATGACCATAATAACAACAAAAACAATGAAAATCATATGATTATATCAATAGATGAGAAAAAGCTTTTGAAGAATAACAATACCCACTCCCATTAAAAAGCTTTAGAAACCTGAGAAATAAATGGAGCTTTCTTTAATATGTTAAGTTATATATATCTAAAAACAAGAGACATCATTATTTGAAATGGAGATAAGCTAGAAGTCTTCCCAGTTAGATCAGGGTAAAGCAAAGATGCTCATTATCACTATTATTATTCAAAATTGTGCAAAAAAGTAAGTTATAACAATAACAGGGAAAGAAATCAAGTGGAAATGTAAAGATAAAGATGAAACAATTATCATTTCTTGTAGATGAGATGATGAGAGAGTCAACTAAAAAACTAATTAAAACAATTCACAATTTCTTTTTTTTTTAAATATATTTTATTTGATCATTTCCAAGCATTATTCGTTAAAGACATAGATCATTTTCTTTTCCTCCCCCCCCCCCACCCCCCATAGCCGACGCGTAAGTCCACTGGGCATTAGATGTTTTCTTGATTTGAACCCATTGCTTTGTTGATAGTATTTGCATTAGAGTGTTCATTTAGAGTCTATCCTCTGTCATGTCCCCTCAACCTCTGTATTCAGGCAGTTGCTTTTTCTCGGTGTTTCCACTCCCATAGTTTATCCTTTGCTTATGAATGGTGTTTTTTTCTCCTGGGTCCCTGCAAGTTGTTCAGGGACATTACACCGCCACTAATGGAGAAGTCCATTACGTTCGATTATACCACAGTGTGTTTGTCTCTGTGTACAATGTTCTCCTGGTTCTGCTCCTCTCGCTCTGCATCACTTCCTGGAGGTTGTTCCAGTCTCCATGGAACTTCTCCACTTTATTATTCCTTTTAGCACAATAGTACTCCATCACCAACATATGCCACAGTTTGTTCAGCCATTCCCCAATTGATGGGCATCCCCTCATTTTCCAGTTTTGGGCCACCACAAAGAGCGCAGCTATGAATATTTTTGTACAAGTCTTTGTGTCCATTATCTCTTTGGGGTACAGACCCAGCAGTGCTATGGCTGGGTCAAAGGGTAGATATTCTTTTAGCACCCTTTGGGCATAGTTCCAAATTGCCCTCCAGAATGGTTGGATCAGTTCACAGCTCCACCAGCAATGAACAATTCACAATTTCAACAAAGTTGCAGGACATAAAATAGACCCTCCAAATCACCAGCATTTCTATAAATTACTAACACAATGTATAAGGAAGAGATAAAAAGAGTGATTCCATTTAAAATAACTACAGATAGCATAAAATACTTGGGGATCTACCTGTCAACACACATAACTACAAATAATTCTCACTTTTCTTAGGTGAAACATTCTATACACCTATAAGTGATTTTTAATGTAATATGAATTGTGCCCACAGAAACTGGGATGGAAAGGAGGAAGGGGGCTAACACAGAGCTGAAGGACATATTGAAGCTGGGAAAGTAAAAATGGAGATTTGAACCCCGGACTTCAATTCCCAGAAATCCTTGGGCACTTTCCAGAATACTTTGTAACCCCACCTGAATTCCCACAGAAATTGTATTTAGGCTGACTCTCTGCCTACTTTGGGTCTCTCTCCCTGCTTCCACTTCCAAGCACACGCATCTCTCAAGATGTAGTGTAAGTGAAATTGAATGGGCCTTTCGGCCCTCCTAGCCACGTGCTTTCTATATTTGCATTTTCTTTATTTCTTAATCTTTAATAAACCTCAAAAAATAGAATACTTTTAGCAGAGAAACTAATTTTAACTACTAAAGTTTATGGCGACCACTAGACTGGATGAGGACTTCTCAAATTTTTAGGCCTAGATAATGATTTCTAAGCCATGTTTCTCCAAAATGCTTTTTTAGAAAACCATCTTGATCAGCTCCTGCCAGCAGTCATCTACTTCAGACGTTCTTGATTCAATATCTCTCACCCGGTCCCAGCCCTTCCAGCCCAGCTACTGTTGTCTGTAATCTGGACCTGTTTGATTCAGATTGCTCACCTAGTCCTGGCCCTTCCCACCCCGGCTGCCCACTCCAGCTCTGGCTCCTGCTCCTGGTGTCTCTCTTGCTTACCTGGCCCAGCTGATCCCGGCCCAGCAACCCTGGCCTCAGAGCAGATCACTCATCACCCCAGGCCCAAGACTCACTTCTACAAGCTGGTAAAAAATGGGGGTGTTTTTTCCATAGACTACAATTAGCCTCCATGTAGATTGGGGGCAGGAGATCACAGGGAGGGAAAAAGAAGGAAAGAAAGAAGAGACTCTTCCAAACAGGAACTTAAAGCATGGCTACTTTAAAAGGATATCTTTTGACTGTATTGATTCTTTCATTTATTTCACCTGCATGCCAGGGGAAAAATTCCACTCCCTACAACTCTTTAGCCAAA
Organism: Monodelphis domestica; assembly: GCF_027887165.1. Taxonomy (NCBI): domain Eukaryota; kingdom Metazoa; phylum Chordata; class Mammalia; order Didelphimorphia; family Didelphidae; genus Monodelphis; species Monodelphis domestica. The sequence continues at coordinate 60,601,522 of NC_077233.1, read as the reverse complement.
TTTGAGATTCCTCACTATGGGGAAGCAGCTGAGAAGTTCAGTGAGTTGAGAGCCGGGCCTAGAGACGGGAGGTCTTTGGTTGAATTCTAGCCTCAGACACTTCCTGGCAGTGTGGCCCTGGACAGGTCATTTAATCCCCAAGGAACTTTAAAGAGACTGGAGGTTTTATTTTTAAGGCATTTCAGACTCTGTGTTTTATAAAAATCTCTGTATTCTATTGCATTTGCTGATTGTTTTAAGGTTTAACTTTGTGATTCATTTGTGATGCATTCAATACTATTCTGTTACACTGGATTATTTTAATGTACTGGGTTTTATTCTGTAGCTTTTCCCCTGTAACTATACTGAACAAACATTATTGAGTAAGCCCATATAAAAAAACAGCTTTTCTATTTTTGACTTTGTAAATTGTCACATAGAGAATAGATGGACTCCATCAGAAAAGTGCTACAACAACCTTTGGAAACTTTAATGAGCTAAATATCTCAAATTGATTTTAAGGGTTCTTTAGACATGATTTTTTGAATTTTTCTTAACAATCTCTGTCATTTTGCCTGCCCCTACAATGAGGTAAAGCCCATTTTAGTAGCTGAAGTGAAATACAATTATAAACCCCAACTTCTGCATTTATAAAAATGTGAATGGAAGCTGCGCAGTTAATCCCATGGCATGTACCCCTAGAAGGCTCCCCCCCCAAAAAAGGGAGCATCTCACATTTATACTCTTCAGCTCATTTTACTTCCACCAGAATGATATCTATCTAGATTTCTTGATGATGTCCAAAACCCAAAATAAGTTTTACTTCGTTTAAAAATATATTTACCAAGCTTGAAAGATTTGCTATGTTTGTAAAAACTGTGACAAATATCCATCAGTTCATAGACTTTTAAAAATGCCATACAGCAACTCATGTAAAAATGATAGTGTGTTTGTCTGCTATTGTAATTAATTAGGTTATTGAGAATTTGGGGGATTCTGATTCCTACATATTTATACTACTGTTCTTTAAAAATGAAAAATGTTACCTTTTTTGAATTCATTTGCTTGCACTCACAGTGGTTCATGGCCAGATATGAAGAGGAAATGGATCTCATTTTTGGTGAGAAAGCCTAGTATTCTATATTTTCTTAGCTGACACAGTGTGTCAATGATTATAAGCTACATTTTTGAATTTTTAAAACTCTTATTATATTTTTCTTGCATGTGCAATATACTATTTCAGTTTTTAATTTTTTCTCTCCTTTTTATATTTGAAGCACATGTCACCAGTATTAAGATTTTCTTTAACTTTTTTTATTTTGCAGCACTGTAAGTTTAAAATACATTTGCTATAATGTCAATGCATGCCCCAAAAGCTTGAGACTATAAAAATGATACCATTAATTGTTTTAAAAAATTATGGGACTTTGCTTAATGATTCTGTCTGATTTCAGGAAAAGATATACACAAAAGAGCCATTGCATAGGGCCAAAGATAAACCAATCCAGGACAGATTGATGCACTTCTAAACCAATACAAAAAACTTGAACCTAGTGTGAAGACTCAAGGTTGCTATGCTCAACATACATTAAGACATAGGCCTTCCTTGTGTCCACACTCACTCACTCTGAAAATACTTACAGACGAGTATCCCAAAGTTGGCTCCCACTGGGCTCCTATAATCTAGTCCCTTTTCTGTCTTTCATAGTATGGCAAACTTTCTGTAGTCCTGGCTAGAGACTGGGTAAATGCATCATTGCTTAGATCATTTTAATTGGGCCCTGATTCAAAGACCTGTTATAGATTTACTTTTCCTTTACTTAGAATTTTTACACATAAGACTTTGATAGACTATGTTTTCATCCAGAAATTTTCTTTTTTATTTGGATTTTTCTGATGTCTTTTTAATATCTCTTGCCAATTGATTCATATACCTCATAACTCAGCCATCCATCCCTAAGTGGTTTTTCAATCATCCTCTTCATGGGGAAATGTAAAAATATTATTATTTTAAATTGCAAAGTTTAAATTCCTTTTGAGAAGAATTTTAGGTTAAGAAAGATGGTACCTCTCTGAATCCAGAAACTGAACTATTTGGAGAAAACACCATGAAGATGCCTCCAGACCACAAGCTGCACGAGAAGATCAAGAATGAACTTTGGGTGTGACTGATTGAACATTTATTTGTATGTATACTTTCATGCCAAAGGGGACTGCCCCCTAACTGGCTTTTTGTCAATGTCTCTATCAATTATGGTTTTTGTTCTTTTTTCCTCACCCTCAAATTATTGTAATCCTTAAGTTGATTATGTTTTCATGATCCTTTTGGGGAAAATCTTTTCCCAAACAATCAAACAGAGATATGTAAAAATGGAGATTTGAACCCCGGACTTCAATTCCCAGAAATCCTTGGGCACTTCCCAAAATGCTTTGTAACCTCACCTGAATTCCCACCTGGGCTGAGAACAGAAATTGTAATTAGGCTGACTCTCCACCTACTTTGGGTCTCTCTCTCCCTGCTTCCACTTCCAAGCACACGCATCTCTCAAGATGTAGTGTAAGTGAAATTGAATGGGCCTTTCGGCCCTCCTGGCCATGTGCTTTCTATATTCGTATTTTCTTTATTTCTTAATCTTTAATAAACCTCATAAAATATAATTTTTAGGAGAGAAACTAATTTTAACTGCTACAGGACAGAGAAGAAAGAGCAGGATGATGAACTCATAGGATGTGGCCAACCACATGGAAACTTGGCTAAAATTGATAGGAAGAACATATGGGGGTAGACACATGGGAGTCAGACCTGTACACAGATAGGATAGGATTGGCAACAAGCTGGGCACAGAAACAGACTCACTATACTGGAGTGTTGAGGGATGAAGACTCTGGGGCTGGACATGGATTGAATGGGCAAAAGTGGGACAAAGTTTTCCTCTTTTGGTGGAGATCTCAAGCCAAGCCATGACCCTGTGGTAGCAGCAGGCACCTGTTTTTTTGCTTTCATTTAAAGGATTATTTTAAGGGATTATTATTGTTGTTGTTGTTGTTGTTGTTGTTATTATTATTATTATTTAGGGGAGTGGGAAGCCATGGAGTGCTGAGCCGAGGAGAAGGAAGACGAAGACAGACAGATAGAACAAGAGCATAGTATTGTATGGTAAACAGATTTTTTTTTAGAATGAGAATTTCTCAGAATTCTTTACAGAAAATTGATTTTTCATAATATGAATATAGACAAAACAAGAACAATCTATATATGAACCCAATCACAAAACATTCTTCAGACAAATACAGATTTAAATAATTGGGGAAATATTAATTGCTCATGAGTAGGCCAAGCCAATATAATAAAAATGACAATATTACTGAAATTAATTTACTTATTCAGTGTCATACCAATTAGAATACCAAATGATTACTTTATAAAGCTAGAAAAAATAAGAAATTAATCTAGAGGAACAAAAGATTAAAAATATCAAAAGAATTAATGAAAAAAGAGGAGCAGTACCAGATTTCATGCTATATAAAAATCATAATCATCAAAACAATTTGGAATTGGATAATAGAGAGGCTGAGCAGTAGTAATGATTAGGTACATAAAATATGGAAGCAAATGAACACAGAAGCCTAGTTTTTTATGAACCCAAAGAGCTCAGCTTTTGGGACACTTACTTGACAAATACTATTAAGAAAAGTCTAGCAGAAACTACATATAGACCAACATCTCATATGGCACCCTCCAAATGAGGGCACAATGTAAACATAATCAATATATGGGCAATTTTATTACATAAAATTTAAAAGGTCTGCACAAACCAAATTAAGGCAGGTAAAACTAGAAGCAGGAAATTGAGGGAAAAAATCTTTTCAGCAAGTTTCTCGGATAAAGTCTCATTTCTAAGATAGAGAACTGATTCAAATTTATACGAATAAGAACGATCCCTTAAATGATAATTGGTTAAAGGATAGGAATAAGTAGTTTTCAGAAGAAGAAATCCAAGGTATCTGATCAACATAAATACTAACCACTGGGCTCAGAGTACAGATCAAAGAACATGGAGGGGATTTTTGGACATGGCTAATAAGGAATTTCTTTTGTTTAATCATACATGTCTGTAATGCCCTAAAGATCTGGGCTTGGCTCTGTACTGTTCAACATTAGTATCAATAATTTGGATAAAGGCATAGATGGTACAGTAGATACTTAAATACTTGTTGATTGGTGGATCAGATTTGCAGATGACCTAAAACTAGGAAAAAAAGTTAAAGCACTGGATGCACAGAATGGATTCAAAGAGATCTCTCCTTACAGATTAGACTCCTGAGCTAAATCTAAGGTGAAATTCTATAGGAATAAATATGAACATCTATCTGCACTTGGATACAAAACATAAACTTCATAAACACAAGATAGAAAAGATGTGATTTAACAGTCATTCTGGAAAAAAAAAACAACTGGGAGTTTCAATAAGAATCATAGGTGTGATGTGGAAGCCAAAAAACTAGTGTGAACTTGGGCTGTATTAAGAGAAGCATATCTTCAATGAACTGTCCTCATCAGAATGGAATACTACTTTCAGTTCTGGGTGCCACAATTTAAGAAGAACATTAATAAAGTGGAAACATTTCAGGAAAGGGCAAACAGAATGGTGAAGAACCTTGAATTCATGGCATGTGAGTACTGGTTGGAGGAACTAGGCATATTTCTTCTGAAGAAAAAGACTCATGAGGGATATAATAGCTATCTTCAAATATCTGAAGGATTATCCTGTGGCTAGGTGGCAAAGTAGATGTGTGCTCAGTCTGGAGTCAGGAAGACCCATCTTCATGAGTTCAAATCTGGCCACAGACACTTATTAGTTGTGTGACCCTGGGCAAACCACTTAGCTTTATTTGTTTTAGTTCCTCTATAAAACGTGCTGGAGAGGGAAATGGCAAACCATTTCAGGATCTTTTCCAAGAAAACCCCAAATGGGGTCACAAAGAGTCAAATACTCCTGAATTGATGAAATGACAACACTATGTGGAATATGGATTGTTTGTTTGGTATGGCTGGTAGAATCAGGAGCAATGGGGTAGAAGTTGCTGAGAAGCAAATTTCAACTTGATGTCAGGGGAAAAAAGGTCCTAATATTGGAAGGAGCTTCTTTGAGTGACAGTGGATTTTCCTTCATTGGACATCCTCAAATAGAGACTGAAAGACTGACATTCTGTTGGGCATATTATACTGGGTACCCCTTCCTCTAAGGCTAGAACTAAATAGCCACAAAGGTCTTCTACTGCCCTCAGATCCTGTGATTCCAGTGCTCTACTAACCCTTATACTTATTTCCTGAAAGCAGCATTGGAAAGATATCTGCCTTATGGATAGGCATATTTCCTGTCCTTTCTCACAGCAAACTTTTCAATGTTCCTATAGACACAAGACATATAAGTTTTGGTTTTATTATCTGTAAGCTATACAAAGGCACCATGGAAAAACCTTTATGGGAAAAATAAGATACAATTTGCTAGCTGAATACCTTCTAAAAAGTAATGATAGAAAATAAAAACCTGCATCTGTGTGAGGCAGGAACCTTCTTTAGGAACAGAGTAACAACATGTCACTTGAAATAACCAAGACAGAGGAGAAAAGCAAAACTTACCCATACATCCAAATCTGCATGCTGGAAATAAATCAGGGGGAGGGGAGAGAGAGAGAGAGGGAGGGAGAGGGAGAGGGAGAGGGAGAGAGAGAGAGAGAGAGAGGGAGAGGGAGAGGGAGAGGGAGAGGGAGAGGGAGAGGGAGAGGGAGAGGGAGAGGGAGAGGGAGAGGGAGAGGGAGAGGGAGAGGGAGAGGGAGAGGGAGAGGGAGAGGGAGAGGGAGAGGGAGAGGGAGAGGGAGAGGGAGAGGGAGAGGGAGAGGGAGAGGGAGAGAGAGAGAGAGAGAGAGAGGGAGAGAGAGAGAGAGAGAGAGAGAGAGAGAGAGAGAGAGATTAGTAATTTACCTCTGCCACCTGGTTCATCTCCTAATATCTAATTCAGAGACATTTCTTTCAAATGACATGCACTTCCATAGTTCAGCTCTGCTTCCCCCATTGATCCTTGCATGAGAACCAAAGCTGTTGTGCTAGCTCAGGAAGGGCAGGAAAAAGAGGAAACGGGCACGCATGCTTGTTGTGGAGCTCAGATAGGCAGGAGGCAACCAGGGTCAAGAGCTCTCAGATGCAGATGTCCACGTGTGTGGAGAATGATTTCTGCCTTGGCCTCATGTTGAATTTTAACCAGTGTGTCTGGGCTTGCTGGGAAAGACATAAACGGCTCCCCCCAATATACTGGAAGAAGCAGTCCTAAAACAAGGTGTAATAATAAGGCTCCTGTGTGCTAATCAGAATCCTATCATGGCAATCCACCAATATTGACCATTATGTATCTCAATACCTCAAGGATCTGTGATTTTATCACTTGTCCTTTGATGCAGAGATCAGGACCCCTATAACTTCATAGTTGAGAGATGCTTGACTGAAACAGATATTACCTTTAGCCAAAAAAATGAATGATATGTATCTCTTAACTCTGTTAGACTGGCCCTTTAAAAATAAATGTAGAGACCATAACCAGGCTAGATGTACAAGAATTACTACCATACTGAGTAAGGTCCACAGTCTACCTGATCCTATATTATTCTTCCTGCAGGCTTGAAAATACCATAGAAGGATATGGCTGTCTTTTTTGACATCAATTTTATTAGCAGTAACCCTAGCTTCCTTGAGTATTCATTTGTTGCTGTCATTTATAAATGTAACAACAAAAAGAGCTCTCTAAATTTGTAGTAAAAAAGCCCTAGGTTCAAATTCTAGCCCTATCTCTGATTATCTGTGTGATTTCAGGAACTTTATTTTCTTTATTAGTAAAAAGAAGTTTGGTTAGATCATTGTTTCTCAAATTTTCCCACAGTAATAAAACTCCTAATTTTATTACATACAACATAAAGTTCTCCACAAACTTGGGAGTGTTGTGGAGTTTCTTGTAGCACATTTTGAGAAACACTAGTATAGATGACCTCCCTCCAAAGTCCTTTCCAGCTTTAATAGCCATAATCCTATGACCTTCAGTGGTTCTGAATACATTTCTATTTCTTCACTGTTCTACCTCTTTGGGTAACTAGTACCATATGTTGATTACCCGTTGTGTCAAGTAACTTTTAAAAATTTATCTTAAGCTTACTTTATTATACAAAATATTGTCTTGTTCACTAATTGTTTCATGAATTAGGAAGACCTGAGTTCAAATCCACCATCAGACACTTAGTAGCTATGTATGATTCAGATTTCTGTTTCAGTTTGTTCATTTGTAATAAGAGGATAATAATATCCCCTCTTTCCAGGGTTGTTGTGAGGATCCAATGACATAATGTTTGCAAAGGGGAATATCAGTACAAAGTCATGGAAATAGTAAATGGGTGTACTGTTTGTGAGCTACAGAGAGAAGGCCAATTTGTCTAGATCATAAGGTTCAAGAGGGGCAGTAATATCCAATAAGCCTGGAAGGATAGGTTAGGACTAGGTTGCATAAGACCTTAAAAACTAAATAAAAGAGTTAAGATTTTATCCTAGTGGCAATAAGAAGCCACTGCAGTTGGCTGTGTAGCAGAGTCCCATGGTTAGATATGCATTTAAGGAAAATTGCTTTGACAGTTAGCAGTATATAAGATGGACTAGAGCAGGGAGAGACAAGAAGTGGAAAGACAAATTAGGAGGCTGTCACAATAATGTTGTGAGAGGTAATGAAGGCCTGAATGAAAAATGTAAAGTTAGCTATGTCAATGGAGAAAAGGAATCAGATGGGAAGAATGCTGTCACAACTGACTGATTGGATATGTGGAGTAAGGTAGTATGAAGAATTGAGAAGACTGTTATGATTATAAACCTGAGACATTGGAAGGATGATGGTGTCTTCAAAAGTACTAGGAAAGTTTGATGTGGGGTAATTCTGGTGCAAAGATGATGAGTTTAGTTTTAAACATGGTCATCGAGTTTGAAAAATCCAATAGGTAACTGGTGATGTGGAACTCAAGGTCATGATAAAGACTAGAGTTGCATATATAGATTTGAGAGTCATATGCATTAAAATTGTAGTTAAACCCATGGAATAGTGAGACAGTACAGAGAGAGAGAAGAGGTGTGATAAGGATACTGGGGATCCATCTGATAGGGCAGGAGAACCAGGAAAAGTAGTGTCATAAAAACCCAAATAGGAGAGGGTGAGTAACAGCAGCAAATGAAGCAGATGTCTACAAATGGTTAGGACTGAGAAAAGATAATTATATTTGGCAATTAAAATCTTAGGTAACTTTGGATATAGCTATTAAAATTGAATGATGAGAAGAAGGAGGAGGAGGAGGAGGAGGAGGAGGAGGAGGAGGAGAAGGAGAAGGAGAAGAAGAAGAAGAAGAAATAGAATTCTTAAATAATGCCATATCAGAAAAAGAAATCGAACAGGCCATCAAAGAACTCCCTAAGAAAAAATCCCCAGGGCCTGATGGATTCACAAGTGAATTCTATCAAATATTCAAAGAACAGATAATCCCAATCCTACACAAATTATTTGACATAATGAGCAAAGAGGGAGTTCTACCAAATTCCTTTTATGACACAAATATGGTACTCATTCCAAAGCCAGGCAGGTAAAAAATGGAGAAAGAAAACTACAGACCAATCTCCTTAATGAACACAGATGCAAAACTCTTAAATAGGTAGGATACTAGCAAAAAGACTCCAGCAAGTCATCACAAGGGTTATTCACTATGATCAGGTGGGATTCATAAAAGGAATGCCAGGATGGTTCAATGTCAGGAAAATTGTCCACATAATTGACCATATCAACAAGCAAAAAGCCTCTGACAAAATACAACACTCATCCCTATTAAAAACACTAGAAAGCATAGGAATAGAAGGGTCTTTCCTAAAAACAATAAACAGTATCTATCTAAAACCATCAGCCAACATCATCTGCAATGGGGATAAACTAGACACATTCCCAATAAGATCAGGAGTGAAACAAGGATGCCCATAATCACTTTTATTATTTAACACTGTACTTGAAATACTAGCAGTAACAATTAGAGAAGAAAAAAGAAATTGAACGTATTAAAATGGGCAATGAAGAGATCAAGCTATCACTCTTTGCAGATGATATGATGGTCTACTTAAAGAATCCTAGAGAATCAACTAAAAAGCTAGTCAAAATAATCAACAACTTTAGCAAAGTTGCAAGGATACAAAATAAACCCACATAAGTCATCAGCACTTCTATATATCTCCAACACATCTCAGCAGCAGGAATTAGAAAGAGAAATTGCATTCAAAATTACCTTAAACAATATAAAATACTTGTGAATCTATCTGCTGAGAAAAACACAGGAACTATATGAACACAGCTACAAAACCCTTTCCACACAACTAAAACTAGATCTGAGCAATTGGAAAAACATTAATTGCTCATGGGTAGGATGAGCTAACATCATAAAAATGATCATCCTACCCAAAATTATCTATTTATTTAGTGTCATACCCATCAAACTTCCAAAAAACTTTTTCACTGAATTAGAAAAAAACATAACAAAGTTCATTTGGAAGAACAAAAGATCAAGGCTATCCAGGGAAATAATGAAAAAAAAAATACAGAGGACAGTGGCCTTGCAGTACCAGATCTCAAAACTATATTATAAAGCAGCAGCAATCAAAACAATTTGGTACTGGTTAAGAGACAGAAAGAAGGATCAGTGGAATAGACTTGGGGTAAGTGACCTCAGCAAGACAGTCTATGACAAGCCCAAAGATCCCAGCTTTTGGTACAAAAATCCACTATTTGATAAAAATTGCTGGAAAAATTGGAAGAACGTGTGGGAAAGATTAGGCTTAGATCAACACCTCACACCCTACACCAAGATAAACTCAGAATGGGTGAATGACTTGAACATAAAGAAGGAAATTATAAGTAAATTAGGTGAACACAGAATAGTATACATGTTTTACCTTTGGGAAGGAAAAAATTTTAAAATCATGCAAGACTTAGAGTCACAAAATGTAAAATAAATAATTTTGACTAGATCAAATTAAAAAGCTTTTGTACAAACAAAACCAATGTAACCAAAATGAGAAGGGAAATAATAAAGTGGGAAACAATCTTTATAACAAAAACCTCTGACAAAGGTCTAATTACTCAAATTTACAAAGAACTAAATCAATTATACCAAAAATCAAGCCATTCTCAAATTGATCAATGGGCAAGGGACATGAATAGGCAATTTTCAGTCAAAGAAATCAAAACCATTAATAAGCACATGAAAAAGTGTTCTAAACCTCTTATAATCAGAGAGATGCAAATCAAAACAACTCTGAGATATCACCTCACACCTAGCAGATTGGCTAACATGACAGCAACAGGAAGTAATGAATGCTGAAGGGGATGTGCTGGTGGAGTTTTGAATTGATCCAACCATTCTGGAGGGCAATTTGAAACTATGCCCAAAGGGCAATAAAAAACTGTCTGCCCTTTGATCCAGCCATAGCACTACTGGGTTTGTACCCCAAAGAGACAATAAGGGAAAAGACTTATTCAAGAATATTCATAGCTGCACTCTTTGTGGTGGCCAAAAATTGGAAAATGAGGGGATGTCCTTCAATTGGGGAATGGATGAACAAATTGTGGTATCGGTTGGTGATGGAATACTATTGTGCTCAAAGGAATAATAAAGTGGAGGAATTCCATGTGAACTGGAATGACCTACAGGAATTGATGTAGTGTGAGAGGAGCATAACCAGGAGAACATTGTGCACAGAGACTGATACACTGTGGTACAATCAAATGTAATGGACTTCTCCATTAGTGGTAATGCAGTGAGCCTGAACAATCCGGAGGGATATCGGAGAAAAAACACTATCCACATTCAGAGGAAAAACTGTGGGAGTAAAAACACCAAAGAAAAACAACTGTTTGATTACATGGGTCAAGGGGGATATGATTGGGGATGTAGACTCTAAATGAACATCCTAGTGCAAATACCAACAATATGGAAATGGATTCTGATCAAGGACACATGTAATACCAAGTGGAATTGTGTGTCAGCTATGGGAGGGGGGGGGAAGGGAGAAATAGAAAATGATTTTTGTAACCAAGGAATAATGTTCGAAATTGACCAAATCCAATAAATAAATAAATGCATGGACAAATAAATAAATAAATAAAATTTAAAGTGAGTAAATAAATAAATGAAAAAAATTGAATGATGAGGTCAGAAGCTAGATTACAAAGCGTTGATGAGTCAGAGGACAGGGGAGGGTGGTAAGTAAAGAAGGTGAATAAGAGATGAATGAAGACAAATCTACTGAAAATGGAAAGGTATGGGATCAAGTAGATATGTAGAAGTGTTGGCCCTTTTGTCAGAGATTGAGGAAAGAAAGAGTGGGAAGTAATGTCAAGGGATTTTAAGATTAAGAAAATTACATAAGAATGATAAAACCAGGAATCCTCTTTAGTCTTAAGACTTTCCTGATCTTTCCAACTACTAGATTCTTCCCTTTTAAATTAGTTTATATACAACTATTTTGTAATATTGTTATTATTAACTTCATATTTATCCTACAGATTTCTTATATGTACTTCTTGTCTCTTTCGTTAGAATGGAAGTTCATTGCAAGTAGAGACATTCTTTTATACTTTTAACCCTAGCACTTAGCATAATGTCTGACACTATGGAGGTGTTTGATAGCAGCCTTTTTTTTTTTTTAAAGATAGCAAAGAAATACAAACAAAATGGATGCCAATGATCTGAAAAAAAGACTCAACAAATTATGGTACATAATCATGATAGAATATTATAGAACTATAAGAAATGATGCATATGATGAATATAGAGAAGTATAAAAGACTTATACAGACTAATGTAGAATAAAGTAAGGAAAATAAAATACAATAATATAAATGGAAAGATTAAAATTCAAAATTGAACTCAATGTAAATACAATGATCAATCTTGGCTCAGTAAGAATTTAGAAAAGGCATGTTGCTAACCTTTTGGGAAGGTGGTGGCAGAATATAAGTATGGACTATTGTATGTATTGTTAAGACAATATCCTGATTTTTCTCTTTTTTCTTTGTTACAAAAGATGCTTTGCTCATGGATGGTGATATTTTGAAATTTTGGTGGCATAAAAACAAAAGAAAACAAAAATTTTAAACCAATAAATGATGTTGATTTTCTAGTATGGTTCAAAAACTGCTGATATGGGTATTTTCTAAAGAAAAATTCTAACAATGTTCTGTTCACTAGTCTTATTATTGGCTTGTGCATAGCCTTCCAAAATTAGTATTTTGAAAAATAAAACTCATTTGGAAGTCTATAATCAGTATTTTTAGAAAAAGTTATATTATTTTAGAAAAAGCCTCCATGTAGCTAGATTATTTGTAGATCTAATCTTTTGATTAGATCATAAACTATCTGTGGACAGAGAATAACAACATACAATACTTCATGTCTTTTTTTGAACTGCTATAGCATAAAGCACAAAAGACATACTAGATCATCAATACATATTAGTTGATTAACCACTCTAGTTAAGCAGTGTGGGTGGACCCTTCAAAAAAATGTTCCTCTTCCCCTCCCTTTTATCTTCTCCTATTCCAGGCATGCTGAATTCCATATTTACTAGATTGATGATATAACCTTAAGCCTCACCAAATTTTAATACCAAGAGATCAGAGGATTTAGAACTAGAAGGATCTTTTTATTTTAACTTTTTTTAAATTACATGTAGAAATAATTACAATGTATCTGCCTAATCTGACTTCTTAGAATCAAGTAAGTATTGGTTCCAAGGTGGAAGGGCAGTAAGGGCTAGGTAAATGGAGTTAAGTGACATGCCCAGACTCACAAAACTAGATAGTGTCTGAGGTCAAATTAGCTGCCAAGACCACCCATCTATAAGCTTGGCTGACTGTCTACTAATCTACCTATCCACCTGTTAGAAAAACATTTTGACAACTGTTTTCTGACAGTTTACAATCCAGATTTTTTTCCCTTTCTCCCTTGAGTGGTATAGTCTTAATACTAATAGTATTTTCATGCAATGCCATATTTTTCATGCCATAATAAGATGCATATTACATATATAATAAACAATTAATGAAGGAAATAACGTGAAAGATGACATGGTTTGATCTTCAGTTAGATTCCAACAGTTCCTTCTTTGGCCACGGATAGCATTTTTTATGATGTTTTGCTGATAATAATTTAGTCCTTCACAGCAGATCATTATATACTTTTCTGTTACTGTATACAGTATTCTCCTGGTGCTGTTCACTATACAATAATATTATAATGTGATATAGAACCATATGTCACAATTTGTTCAGCCATTCCAAGAGATGGGCATACCCTCAGTTTCCAATTCTTTGCAACTACAAAAAGAGTAGCTAAAAATATTTTTGTGCATAGGCCTTCCCCACCCCCCACCCCCCATCTCTGATCTCTTTGGGATACAAATTAAATAGTGATATTGTTAGGCCAAAGGGTATGCATTGTTTTATGGTCTTTTTGGTGTGGTTCCATATTGGTCTCCAGAACAGTTGCATTAATTCACAAGAACTAGACGAATCTTAAAAATCAGAGCTAAGGAAGTATCCCTGAGTAATGTCTTATTCAACAGAGACCAAATCCTAACTCTCCCATTAACTACTTGAATAGCCTTGGACAAGGCATCTTACACCTTTTGGTCTTAGCTTTCTCATCTGTAAAACAAGAGGACTGGACTAAATGAACCCTCTGGTGTCCTTTCTAGCTTTACATCTATGGCTCTTCTCACCAGTACAGACACTGAAGAGCTGATAGTTTTTATACATAACTATAGCAAAGGGTTCAAATCCTGAATCTGAGGTTAGGAAGACCTGAGTTTGAAATTCACTTCAGATATTTATTAGCTATGTGACCCTGAGGAACTTACTTAATCTTTCTTAACCTCAGTTTCTTTGTCCATAAAAACTGGCAAGTAACAACTATTTGATAAGGTTGTAAGGATCAAATAAGATAGTTTATATAAACATACATAAAATCTTTTGCATACTTTAAAGTACTATAAAGACTAGCTATTCTAGTTCTTGTTATTTGGGGTTCTATGTCACCAAGATGATCAGAATCTGTAAAAGCACTGGCACACAAGGAATAATGATGAAAAACATTGGTATTTTTTGTCAGTGATTATTCTGTAAACCAAAGGAATCTAATGATATTTTAATTCCTACACCTGGAAAAACCAAGAGGCATAGAAGACTTTTCCATAAGGGAGAGGAGCTCAATGTTGAGGTTGTCCAATTAACAGCTTCAAACTTAAAAATAATGGTGCTTAAGTAGGAGAATGAATCCTATTCGACTGTTTGCATTCATTCATGTATCCAATATTTGTTTAGTATTTGTTATGTGTCCCATTTTGTCAGTGTTATGAGCAGTAGAACATTTCCTGCCTTTTGGGAACTTGTGATCTAGTTGGGGAGATAAAACATATATATGCAAAAAAAAAATAGAGAACAATCCATGAAAGTAAAGGATTGAATGAAAGAACACACAGGTTGTATGTGGGGGAGATTTCACATTAAAGGCAACAAAAGATGACTATAAGAGCATGGCATGTCCCTATGAAAATAGTGTTGGGAATGCCAAAGCTCAGACTGAGCTGAGGCTGGTGAGGAAAGCTAAGGACAACAAACGGGTTGGATTTTTTGAGATTTGCTTTTAGATCTAGTAGGGAAAAAAAAGTAGAATCAAAGAAAGAAGAGTATCTACCTTAGCTTGGGATGCATGATAACTGACAATAGATAGAAGGGAGAGCTGCTCAACACTTAATTTTTTTGTTTTCTCTGCAAAGGAGAATGACCTTTACACTGGAAATGATGAACAAAAATATTAGCAAGGAGTTGTCAATTCCCAAGATAACTAAGGAGACTATACAAAAACACCTACCTGTTTTTGATGAATTCCAGTCACCAGGCCCAGATAACTATAGCCTCAATTTTTTAAAGAACTGGCTGATGTAACTGCTGATTGACTCAATGATACCTGAATATCATACAAACAGGATAGGTCCCAAAAAACTAGAGAGGTCAAATGCTCCAATTTTCAAAAAAGGGAAGAGAACATTCTCCAAATTTTAATCCACTAATCGTGATTACAATTTTCAGAGAAATACTAGAATGGATCATCAAAGAAATGGTTGCTAAACCACTAGAAAGTGAATTGGTGATTACAAAGGGCCAGCACAGTTTCAACAAGAACAGGTCTGCCAGACTAATGCTTTTCCTTTTTTTTAAAACACCATTACTAAACTACTAAAAGAGGGGAATACTTGATATAGTTAACCCAGATTTTAATAAAGCTTTTAATAAAGTATCTCATATTACTCTCATGAAAAATGGAGATCTGTGGTATGAATGATAAAACAAACAGATGGATTCAAACCTGATTGTATAGCTGGACTTAAAAAGTTGTTGCCAGTAGTTAATAAATGTCATTGTGGTAGGAGGCCTCCTAAGAGATCTGTGCTTGATCTCATGCTGATTAATATTTTTATTAATGACTTGGATAAAGACATAAGTGGTATGCTCATTAAATTGTAGATGACACAAAGCTGAAAGGGATAGCTAACATGATGACAGTCAGGATCCAACAAACTACAGCTTTGGAATAAACCTAAGAAGATGAAATTAAACAGGGATAAGTGTAAAATCTTGTATGTAAGCACAAAAAGAAATCAAATTCACAAGTTTAAGATAGGAAAGCTAGACAGAAATTGTTTTGAAAAGGATCTGGGGGTTTTAGTGGACTAAAAGCTCAATATAAATCAGCAGAAGTGTTGGTTAAAAAAGCAAAATGATATTTTGGCTCCATTAAGGGGAATGGAGCATCTATAAATAGAAGAGTGATGGCCCACTGTACTCTGCTCTCATCAGAAATAGTATGTTCAGTTCTGAGTATCATAATTTAAGGACATTTGACCAAAAAATGCTCAAAGAATAAGAATAAGGATGTGAATTCCTAGCATATGAAGCATATGTTTAAAGGAATTAGACATTTTTAGCCTGCAGAAAAGAAAAAAAAAACAGGAAACATGGGGGAGATATGATAGCTATCTTAAAGTATTTGCTATAGAAGAGGGATTAGACTAGTTCTCTTTGGCTCCAGGGGGCAGAATAAGGAACAATGGGGTAGAAGCTGCAAAGAGGCAAATTTAGAGTTTATGTCCAGAGAAATTTTTCAACAATTAGGATTTGGATGGCCTCTCTCAAGTGGTAGTAGGTTCTCTCCACAGGGGTCTTCAAGAAGAGACTGTAGAACAGTGATGGCAAACCTTTTAAAACTTTTTAGGGACCCTGTGCCATACCCCTCCCCATTGTGTGTCCTGCCCCTCTTCACCTGTGTGCCCTGCCTCCTGATTACCTGCAGTGTTCCACCCCTCCCACATTCAAGAGTGAGGCTGGCCACATTCCACCTCCAAGGTGTGCCCCACCCCACCCCCAACAGTGGAGGGAGGCTAGAGTGTCCCCCTATCCTGTGTTCAGGGGTACGGCCAGGTAGGCCAAGGGTGCAAGGACAGGCTACTAGCTGGCCAAGCCACAGCCAAGCTCCACCTGAAAGGTGGACAGAGGCTCAAATGTCCCACCCTCTGTGTTTGGAGACAGTGGGTGCCATGCACAGTCTCAAAGGTGGAGGAAGGCTAGAGTGCCCCACCCCCTGCATTCAGGGGCAGGACCAGGCTCTCAGCAAGTCAAGTCAGGAGCTTGTATGTGCCCACTGAGGTCTCTACATGCCATCTTTGGTTCACCATCCCAACTTTAGAATCACTTGTGAGGTAGACTATGGTAGGTATTCCTTTAGGGTACATGTTGGACTAGATGACTACTGAGGCCCCTTAGAACTCTCAAATCCTGCTTTTGTGAAGAAGTAGAACATGCTGGATAGTCCCTAAAGGATGGTCATATGATGAAGGGATGGAATTATCCTAGAGATCATCTCATTTAGCCTTTAAAGTTGAAACTGAAGCCAAAAGAGTGACTTACCCAAGTTCACACAGAAAGTATTAGGCAGAAAGACCTCTTAGGAAGTCATTTAATAGTCAAGAAGAGATGAAAGTCTGACAGGGTATCTAAAATGAGAATAGAGAATAGACACAGATACAAGAGATATTCTAGAGGTAAAATCAAGGAGAGAGATTGAAAAATGACTCCAAGGTTATACGATTAGGAGGATGTTTTTGCCATCAACAGAAATAAGGAAGTTTGATTCTACCTTAGCAGAATGGCATGGAGTTCCAGGCCTTTGTAAGTATGCAGAGCAGTCCAATTAAGAAGTCCCCAGATGCATTCTCTATCAGCACATTTCTACCAAATCTCATTTGCCAAGTCTCTGAAAGATTCCCATTATATTCTTTGACCTATAGGGTAAAGTAAATTGGAAAAAGAACTGTTGCATAGTCCAAAGTTGCTCCCTTGTCGCTCTCCATCTCACTGGAAGAACCAATAGCTATAACATAAACTCAGCTAATCACACCAATTCAGCATGTTACATGTTCACTTACATTCAAAAAGCAATGATAACATAGATGTACTGATTGACAATAGTTTTCTCCTGCCATAAAGTCACATAAACTTGCTTTGGGGGGCTAGGTTTTAATTTTTGATTTTCTGGAACAGGGGAACAGTTTTAAATTCTCAGGGTAGAAGGACTACCTTAACCAGAATGCTCTAAAATGTAAAGATATTATTAGTTCTATATTCAAGCTGAATTTGGTATAAAGGATGCAGCTTAGCCTATTGTAAATAAGCATCCTTCCCATTAAAAATCACCCCAGTTTTTTGGAGTCTTATATTCTTGATAATTATTTTTGTGTAAAGAGCTGAAGACCATCCAAATCAGTAACTTAACACCTGATATTTTTAAGGTAGTGGATATTCAAAGAGTTAGAAGACACAGTCCATGGTCTCAAGTAATTTAAGTTATATACCCCCCCCCCCCGCCAGAATACTTCAAGGACTAAATGAATGGCACTGTCACAAGCAATGTAAGAATTCAGGGCAGTGAATGATAATGAAAGAAGGGTTTGGGGAGTCGAGGAAGACTTCGTGGAAGAGGTGAGATGAACTAGGCATTGGAAAAAGATAAGTAGAAAGAAGGGAAACATTCTAAGTGAAAGGATAAAGGCAGGAACAAATGAATAAAAACATGACCCTTAGAAAAGGGCAAGCAAAACTGGGACACAGGATAAAAGCCAAGCCAAAATATTCAAAATCTGGTAGTTAAGGAAAAAATCATCTTCTATTTCTTTTATTCTTCATTAGAAAGGGTCCCACCAAAATAGGCTTCAGTAAATGAAGTTGATCCTTCTCTTTCCTGAACTGCCTAAAAGGAATAAAAGAGAACAAGCACTAATATTAAGCTGGCCCCTTACATAGGTGCAGAATTCTCCCAGGAAAAAGCACAGTCAAAAAAAGAATTGTAATTGGATAAACAACAGGCTCTTCCTGGAAATGCATTTGGCTTCCAATTTTCAAGTTCACTCCCATCAAGTAAATGCCTGAGTGTTAGGAAAGAAGGATGAGGAATCAAACATTGAATGAAAAGCATTCTATACTCTGGCTACATTCTAGTTTGCCACTTGTAGGCCACAAACTGGTGGGATTTAGTCTCCTTTTTAACTGATCCACACACTGATATCTACTCACTTTTTAATCAGGCAACCACTCAGTACAATTCACAAGAGCTAACTTTCTAGGCTGAAATAAAAAAGTACTTGCTTCTATTTGCTGCCCATCAGAGTGGTTTGCTTTTCTGGTACCAGCTGCTCCATTTCCCTGGAGCTAGCAATTAAGTCACTTTTTAAGGTCCTGGTGGAACTGCTGGTTTCTCTTGGCTGGCTCATTCCCAGGAGCCATGCATGCTTGTACTGTTCAGCCATGATCTCAAGAGAGGCTCCATGGCAAACAAGTGGCCACAGGCATTTTGATCCAAAGATGCTTACTGATCATGCAGTTGTCTGGAAATCCTGAAGGACTCCCTTGGTCAGTCCACTAGTTTCTTCACTGTGACTAGCCTTCAGAACAACCCAACTGGAAGGACACCAGATATCCCTAGCAAACACTTTGTCAAATGTAAATGTAGATAAAAGATCATATCCTGAAGTTGGAGAGTTTTCTACCAAGTAGACAAATCCATTAACTATAATAAACACTTCTCAGAACAGCCCATCTAAAACAGGCTCCCATTAAATTGATAATTATTGCTGGTTCCTCCCTGTGAAGACAGCACTACACTAGGCACAGTGCACTAAACAAGCTGAACTCAATCCACATGGGGACCTTCTGAGAGCTCATAGAGCTTTGCCAACTCATCTAATTAATCCTTGCTTCTACTGTCATAAGGTAGTAAAGGGCAATTTTACTGCCAATGTTGAACAGACTGGGAAAGTAAGGTGTTCAGAAGACACAATTCTACTTAGCAAGTGACTAACAAGAAGTAACTGTTTCCACCTTAATGTTTGTGATTGTCCTGAGTCACACTCCTCTTTTGGTGTGGTTGCTCCTCTGGAATCCAGAACAGCAACTTTTCAAGAAAATGGCTAATACTAATCACTAATACTTGTGATTTGAAGTCATTCACAGTGAGCTCCCTCTTCTCTCCTCTTCCTCAACTCCTATCAATCAGATATCTTTTGTCACCTCCTTCACCCCTGTTTCATGTGATAAAGTGGCCTTACTCCTTATCAAGGCCAACCTCTCTACTTGTCAAAGCAGTCACATTCCTTCCTGTCTCCTCCAACAAACTGCCTCCTCTTTCACTCATTTTTAATCTCTCCATGTGTATTGGTTCATTTCAAACTGCCAAAAACATGCCCGTGACTCTTCCATCTTGAAAAAACTCACTTAATTCTTTCATCTCCCATAACTATGGTCCCGGTTACCTCTTCTGACCCTTGTAGTGAAACTCCTTGAAGAGGCCATCTTCCAAAGGAACCTCCCCATTCCTCTCACTTTCTTCTGAACCTCTTACAGTCTGTTTTATGACATCAATACATCCAAAGTGCTCACTCCACAGTCACTGATGAGCTCTTTTTTTTTTTTAATTTTTTTTTAAACCCTTACCTTCTATCTTGGAGTCAATACTGTGTATTGGCTCCAAGGCAGAAGAGTGGTAAGGGCTAGGCAATGGGGGTCAAGTGACTTGCCCAGGGTCACACAGCTAGGAAGTGTCTGAGGTCAGATTTGAACCTAGATCCTCCCGTCTCTAGGCCTGGCTATCAGTCCACTGAGCTACCCAGCTGCCCCCCCCACCCCCCCACTGATGATCTCTTAATGCCAAATCCAATGGCAGGTTCTTATTCTCCTTGATCTCTATGCAGTTTTGACACTGCTGATCACTTTCCCCAATACACTCTTTTCTCTAAGCTTTTGGGACACCATTCTCTCACAGCTCTCATCCTACCTAACTGGCCACTTCTTTTGTGTGTCCTTTGCTGGATCCTCTTCCAGGTCATGCCGTCTAACCAAGCGTCCCTCAAGCTTCTGTCCTGGGCTCTCTTATTCTCTTCTACTTTTATACAACTACACTTGATGATCTCAATAGCTTCTGTGGATTTACTTACCATTTCGATGCAGATAATTCTCAAATCTATCTATCCTGCCTCCATTTCTCTGACCTCCAAATTCACATTTCCTTTCACATTCAAATTCACATTGGCCTTTCAGACCAATTCATCCAAAATTGAACTCATTGTCTTTACCCTTACCCCTTCTCTGCTCCAACCTTCCCTTGTACTGTAGAGGGCAATGATATCCTCTCAATCCGTCAAGTTCACCTCTCTGACTTCCTTTAAGTCCCAAATAAAATCTCACCTTCTATAAGAAGCCTTTCCCAATACCTCTTAATTCCAGTGCCTTTCCTCTGTTAATTATTTCTTACTTATCCTGAATATGGCTAGTTTGAGATATAGTTTTTGAATGCTACTTTCCCCATTAGACAATAAAGCTCCTTGAGGGAAGGGACTATTTTTTACCTTTTTTTTTTTGTATTTCTAGTCCTTAGTATAGTGCCTGGCACACAGTAGGTGCTCAATAAAAATTAATCCTTACAGGTAGATACTATGAGTATAACTCACTTTATAGATGAGTAAACTGAGGCAAAAGAGGTTAAGTCACACAGATGGTCAGTGTCTGAGGGTGGATTTGAGTTCAGGTCTTCTTGACTCAAAGTCCAGCACTCTATCCTCTGAGCCTTTTACATAAGTCAAGGTTCTGATCTCTGTTATTCTTGAGGGCTGAGCTGGGCTGGGCTGGGTAAGGCAGGCAGGGTGGATTTTTTTTTTTTAATCATGAATCCTTTGAGATAGTTTTGGATCATTTTATTGCTGAGAATGATTAAGTTTTCACAGTGGTTAACTGTACAGCATTCCTGTCACTGTATGCAATGTAGTATTGATTCTTCAGTTCATATAAGTTTTTCTAGATTTTTCTGAGTTCTTCCTGCTTGTCATTTCTTACAACACATCAGTATTCCATTACAATCATATCCTATAACTTACTCAGCCATTCTTCAATTGATGGTATCTCCTCACTTTCCAATTCTTTGACTCCACAAAAAGAACTGCTTTAAATATTTTGGTATATATAGGTCTGTCTCCTTTTTCTTTTTGACTTTGGGATACAAACCTAGTTATTAACATTAACTGTTTCTTGCTGTCTCATGAAGTCATTAGCTTCCATTTGCTCAATTCTAATTTTTTTTTAAACCCTTACCTTCCATCTTGGAATCAATACTGTGTATTGGTTCCAAGGCAGAAGAGTGGTAAGGGCTAGGCAATGGGGGTCAAATCACTTGCCCAGGGTTTCACAGATAGGAAGTGGTTGAGGCCAGATTTGAACCTAGGACCTCTGGTCTCTAGGTCTGGCTTTCAATCCACTATTCCACCAAGCTGCCCCTTCTATTCTAATTTTTAAAACATGATTTTCTTGAGTGTGCTTTTGAACTTCTTTTTCCATTTGGCCAATTCTACTTCATAAAAAATTCTTTTCCTCAGTGAATTTTTGTACCTCTTTTTCCATAGGACCATTTATGCCTTTCAAGAAGTTCTCTTCATTGCCTTTTTGTAGCCCTTTTTCCATTTGGACAATTTTGTTCTTCAAGCATTTCTTCTCTTCATTGGACTTTGTATCTCTTTTACCAATTGATTTATTCTTTTTTTAAGATATCAATTTCTTCAGTATTTTTTGTGCCTCCTTTACCAAGCTGTTGACTCTTTTTTCATGACTTTCCTGTATCACTCTCATTTCTCTTCTACCTGTCTCATTTAAATTTAAAGTTCTTTTTTGAGCTCCTCCATTAATTCTTTTTTGGGCTTGAGAGCAATTCACATTTTTCTTGGAGGCTTTGGATACAATAGTATTGACTTTGTTGTCTTCTTCTGAGCTTTTTTGTCTCACCTCTCATCAAAATAACTTTCTATCTTGGGAGTTTCTTTTTTGTTGTTTGCTCATTTTCCAGGCTTTTTTTTTTTTGAGGGGGTAATTTAAAAAAATGTTAAAGTTGAGCTCTGTAACTGAGGTGAAGGGAGCATTGTCCAAGCTTCAGGTTCTTTATGCAGATACCTTCAGAGATAGCTCTGGGAAACCATCTCCTTTCAGTTCTTCCAAAGTGATATGATATAAGGAGAGGTGTATTTAATACTCTGCAGATCTGTGTACTCTGGTCTGGGGTTAACCACAAGCACTCTTTTCTACTGTGACTCTTAAAAATTCTCATACCCTAGTTCAGAACACTTGGTTAAGACCATTCCCCATTTTAAACAATGAAGGGACTTAGTCAGGAATGTGAGAACTCTACTCCACCCATACTTAAGCATACTTTAGGGGAAGATAAAGTTGTAAACTCTTTACTGAACAATGAAAAAGTACTTAACTCATACTTATAGTGAAGGAAAAGCCTTAAGCTAAGTCTATTTTTAGGAAGGTGCTAAGTACCTATGAAGGTCAGGCAACTTGCAAACTTGTAAGGGACAAGCCTTAACAAAAGAGGTGTGAGGATTTAGTCTACTCAGGTGTGAATAACTCAAAAGTTTAGTCTACTCAGGTGTGAATTAAGAATGGTCTCTCCTTTGGAAAACATCTACTGTGATTGGTAGATGTGAAAACTTAGGGGAAGTGACATAGGAGAAAATTCTCTTTAAAAGGAGGTCAGAAGCTGAGAGAAGGGAACTCTCTCTGAAGAGACTCAGCTTGCCAAAGCTGAGATGAAAGGGCTCGGTGGCTGAACTTAGTTGAGCTGAGGAGCTAAACTGGAGGGTCTCTCTGAACACTAGAATCTTGCTTGGGACAAATCTTGTGGTGAATGGATTAAAGACTAACTGATCTCTCTCTTAGGGCTTGGGCCTAGGCTGGCCTGGGCTGGCCTAGCCCTTTTCTCATTGTTTCCTCTTACTCTCTCTCTTTCATTAATTCCTTATTTGTATTAATTAAAATCTCCATAGAAACCCAGCTGACTTGGGTATATTTCATATTTGGGAATTTTTCTCAGGTGACCACTTTATATTTGATTTAACTCAAGACAATGTCTTGAAACCATATTTCCGTGGTCACAGTTTAAGGCAACCACTCTTTTATCTGTAACAGTTTACGCCAAACACTACTTTAATTATAACACTACATAGGAACTGTGACTAGGTCCCTTGCTCCCTTGTGGCCATAAGCACTACTGTGTACTAGTGGTCCTCCTCCCCTGGAGAACACGCCCTAGGACTGTTTTGTGGATCTGCATTTGGACAGTGCAACAGTTGTCTTGGACCCAGAACCAGGAAGGGTCTCTTATAATATCTTTTGGAACAGTTGTCTGACACCCCATTCCACTTATTGTTTGTGATTGAACTACTGCTTCAGGTACACCCAGGGCCTGTTGCCAAAGTGGAGCCTTCTCTGGCCTGCTGTTTTGTGCTCTACCTCTACCCCAGCATACTAGAAACTTTGGGCTAGCCTACTTAGTTGTTTTGGGCTAAAAATTACATTGCTTCATCTATTTGTGGGTTATGTTGCTCCAGAATTCATTCTAAGGTGTGTGAATTTCAAAACTACTCAACCCTGTTCAAACCATTCTTCAGCTATTTCCTGATCAATAACAATAGAGATACTTGGAATGACAGAATCAGGTCTTGGAAACTACAATCTCCACCCTACTCAAGGTAACAGGATTTAGAAAGGGCTGCAGCAAAGCTCAAGATTTAATTATTTGAGAATATGACCTTCAACAGACATATGCAAAGGGGACAGACCTCTGGGCGGTCCTGGGTTAAGCTAGAGCCACCATTGGCACAGGTGAGACAGGAAGTGAGGTAGAGGAGAGCTGAGGAGGCTGGGACTTGCTGTCTGGAGGGAGAGGGAGGGGGTTGGAGCCTGGTGCTTGGAGTGGAGGCCCTCAGACTGTTTCTCCATTTTGGTCATGTGAGTGAGAGGGACTGATCTCTTTTCTTTGCCTTGGCTATCCAAGGCCTTGGGCCTTTGGCCCAGCCTAAGCAGAGTGGGTATTTAAGCCCTATTCCATTCTCTCCCTTTCTCCCCCCCCTCTTTCCCTCTAATACTTTTCTTCCTCCTGTTAGTAATTAAAACTCCATAAAAGGTTGACTGCTGACTTGAGTTTTCATTTAGGAATTACATAGCTGAATTCCTTGGCGACCTTAAATTAATATATATCAGTCTTTTAATGTGATTTCCATATCACAGGTGTCATATCAGAGTTTTTTGTAGAATAATTTGGTGGAGTAAAGAAGGATCCATGTACCTGCTCCACCGTCTTGGTTCCACCCCTCTTTTACACATTCTAAGGGAAAAAAAAACATTTAGGGATCCCTCCCCCATCCCAAAAGCCATTTTATTTACACAGGCAAAAGAAACCTTATATTTTCTCCAATTAATCTCTCTATGAAAATAAAGAGTTTCTTTATGTATATTGAGTTTTCTTCCCAGTTCACATTTTGAGTGTCTCACAACCAGAATCAGGGAAGAAAGCAGAGTTGAGGCATTCTTGGTGAACACCTTAGATAAGCTCTGTACTCCTAACAGAAATATAGAGACTGAATCCTGGACCATACCACTGACTACTTTCAGAAATCCTGGTGTCAAGATTCAACCCCAGTGGGCCTCATGGACAGGTATCAATCTACCAGGTTTTACTTACATCTGGTCTAAGTATATTCTTACAGATAAAAAGAAGAAATCTAGAATCTATAGTACAATATGATGAGAGTTCAGGGGACAATAACTGTACAAAAAGGAAGAAAAGGGTCTGTCATAAATTACACTATGTATGGATAGCTATAACTGTTGAAGCATTAAGTTGGTGAATCAAAGGTATATGATAGCATGAGTAGTTTCAAACTGATGTTTTAAATTTAACCTCAAAAATCTCCAGGGTGTTTTTATCTATGGACTAATGAATGACTCCATCACTTCACTCTACCCTTTTATCGTAATTGAAATAAGACCTTCAAAATACAACTGTCTTTGTAGAAGGTGTTATGCAACTACTCCAAACAAGCCTCTTTTAGATATATCAGGGGGCATTTCCCAGCAGGCATCAGGTTTTTACAGTCTTCTGAAGGCAGCATCTTGGAAACAGACAATGGAAAGAGACAAGAGATCAGGGCTGGTGTTTAATGACTTGCCTTTAACTTAAAAGTCCCCTGGTAATGAGGCCCAGGGCTTTTCAGATGGAGACCTATTGCATGAAGTACTAGATAATGGTGGCCAACCCATTTAGCATCTATGGACAGCAGAGTTCATCTTCCTAACTCAGAAAATGTGAAGACCACTATGTTGCCATGGTGATCAGTATTAGAGAACTTTGAGACCCAAAGATAGACCATCTCTTCATGTGTCTTCATTTATTTTCTCTTTTTTAAAAAATCCACACATTTTAATGGTCAGTCAAAACCACTATAGTAATAAATATAATGAGAAGCAGAGGAACAGGTGAGTTTTTTGCTGAGGGATCACAGTCAGCTGCTGGGAGAGTCACTTCAGAAATACTGTGAGAGAAATGTTATGTATAAAATCCTACACTGGATACTGTGGAGGATAAAAAGATGCATTCATTCATTCATTCATTCAAAAATCACTAATGAAGCACCTATTATATATCATACAACTTTGTAAGATTATAAATTACAGAGAAGGTGCCAACCTACATTGGTCAAGGGAGCTTTCTCATCTGTAATATTCCTATACTAATAAAATCACAGGTCTGGTCTGTATTCCTATGTGTCCCATACTATATTAAGCACTGTAAATATAAAACATAATAAGTAAAATTATCTCTGACCTCAAGGAAATAAAAAAAGAGCACATACAAAGAAAATTCAAATAAAACATATTCAGGGTAATTTCCAGTGGAATTGCACTAGTAACTAGGGGGCTCAGAATAAGTTTCCTGTCAGGGACAGTATTCAAGCTGATCTTTGGAAGGATGCTGGGAATTTTACCAGACAGATATAAAGAGGGAGTAAATTCCAGTCACAGCAGATAGCTAGGATGTACAAAGGCATGAAATGATAGCTGAAATGTCATGTGCAAGGAACATACAGACCAGTTTGACTAGAATACACACTGTGTAGCGGTCTGTAATATACAAAAAGCCTGGAAAGGCAGAGTAGAACCATATGGTGAAGGTTTTGAAAAACCAAAAAGGAGAGTTTGTTTTTTATTGGATGGGAAAAAGGAAGCTTCTAGCAGGGAAATGACAGATTTGTACTTCAGGAATATTCGTTTTACAGCTGTATAAAGGATAGATTAGAGGTGAAGAGCCTGGGAGGTTAGAAGATAATCACTACCCTCAAGAAGTTTAAATTCTGATACATGTAGATGAACATTTCATTATTTCTCAGGTTCACAGTCTCATCAGTGTGGATACTGCCTTCCATTCATCAGGGTAGAATAAGTCTATTCAACTCTTTTCAAGTCATGTTTATGTATTTCCACATATTTCCTACTGGGCATTTACTCTGCATGATGGTGGCTTCTTCCTGATCCTCTTAGTTTTTCATAACACCAGTACAGAATTAAGTCAATTCATGTGTTTAAATTCCATTATTATTACATGATCAATCAATCTACTTCTTGTTGTTTGTGTCCTGGATGAAGCTTTTAACACCATAACAACCCAAGTACATACATAACAATAGCATAGTAGAAGAGAGGTAGTGAGGCATAATGGGTAGTGAGTAGGCCTAAGAGTGAAGAAGAGATGAGTTCAAGTCCCACCTCTAACATAATGTGATACTGACAAGACATTTAAGCTATTGGTGCTCTTGGCTATTCACTGAGACTAAGTTACAAAGCAGATGTTGGTCTGCATTAGTATAAGGAATCTCATCACTAGGATATCCTTATACCAAAGAAATCACAGATCCAGTAAGAAAAAATCAGGATTTATTAAGTGGTATTTGAGTGCTACAATGAGTACTAAGGCAGGAGGAAGTTTAGCTGGGGAACAGAGCACTAAGACATAAAGTAAGATTTCATGGAGAAGGCAACATTGGACTAGGTTTGAAGATGAATGGGACTGCCATAAAGGAGATGAGGGCACTGTAGGTAGAAGGAAAAGCATGAACAAAGTAGTAAAGGCTGAAAGCAGAAGGTATATCCAGGAAACATAAATGGTCTACTCTTTAAAATGTATATCCCAAACCACTGGTTTTAGGTAATAGATACAAGAGGCAAGAGAAGAGTAAAGCTCTTGTGAAAGGAACACAGTCAGTGGTTGGGATACTGACTTCAGAAAGAATCTCTATTATGAAAAAAAATAGTCCAGTTGGCTAGAGTTCATAAAGGGGAACAGCAGGAATTAATGGAAGTAAAAAGTAAGCTACAAGACTAACAATGATTACAAAAGCCAAGCAATTTGGAACAATCTTGGGTGCAGTGTAGATGGAATGAAATCAACTTCCTCAACAAAGACAAGTGAAAGTCAAAGTCCCTATGCATCCCTGTAGTAAAAAAAAAAAAATAAACCCTTACATTCTGTCTTAGAATCAATACTAAATATTCATTTCAAGGCAGAAGAGAGGTAAGGACTAGGCAATTGAGATCAAGTGACTTGCCCAGTCACATAGTGTCTGAGACTAGATTTGAACCCAAGACCTCCCATCTCCAGGTCTGACTCCATATCCACTAAGCCACTTAGCTACCCCCAGCATCACCAAATTTTACAAATATATACAAATTTTACAAGAGATACTTGCAGAGAAAAATGTAGGTCTTTGATGCAAGTCTCCTGTAATCTCAGGTTTCTTTGGGTGGGTGTGTAGATGCAGGGCAGGGAAACGCTCTGTCAGCTGGCATGGAGAAGAGATGAAGCCCTTGCCTTTTCTGGGTAACTGTTGAAGGCCCAGAAGTGGCTTTCCAACATCTGCCAGAAAAGCTTTTCATTTCAAACAAGGCAAGAGGATAATCTATCTGGCAAAACTCCAGGATGCTCAGTTGTAAAGGGAAAAAAAGAACACCAACAAAACTACATCCTGCTTTTTGCACAAGATAGTTCTGTCTTCCCTTTTCCAATCATTAGAACAGTCACACAAGCAGAAGGGCAGCTTTGCAGAGGTAGGAGCTTCTGGACCTAAAGCATCAAAATTCGAACAAAGAAATTAAGGGGCAATTATTCGGAGCACAAAAGCCTCCTTCCCATCACAAAAGGATCCACAGCACAGCTCCTTTAAATAACAAGCATCTTTAGTGTGCTCCAAATAGGATCTCATTTGCCCTTGTACAGACTAAGCCAATTCATTTTTAGGACAGAATTAAAGAACAAGTTGATTTGAAGGTCCTTTGGAGCCACTGGCTAAACTTCTTTTGGAAACAAACTCTTCAGATGGAAACCCCTGCCTGCATCTTCTGAATGACTTAGCAACTCCTAGAAGAGCTGCTGAAGGTACTGCCTCTGAAGAAAGATGAGCACTCTCCTCTTTATGCCTAGATTTTGGAGGTGCCCATTATCAGAGTTGGCTAACTTTCAGAATCACAGATAATATTTGTTACAAAGAAGAAAACCAATTACAAGTCCCAGTAACTATTTGGGCCAGTTTAATGCATAAAATCACATCATAGATTTAGAGCTAGAGGGCCCTTAAAGGCTGTCAAGTCTAAGCCTCTCGTGTTCCAGGTGAGGAAAGTGAGGCACAAAGAATATAAGTGACTATCCTGAATCATAAAGCTAGTAAGTTATCTGAGGCAGGATATGAACTCGGATATTTCTGACTCCAAGTCTAATGTTTCCCATATCTGGAGAGAAATAAACATTGATCTATGAAATGTTGGTGAAATGACTAGATGAGTTGGTAGTAGAGGGAAAAAGGTGAAGACTGATGACCTCAGGAGAAGACAAACCCTGCCCAGCACTATGCATCTACTTATTAGGTGCTTAATAAACGCTTGGGAAAGTAATCAACAATTGGAGGATTCAGGGGTGCCAATCTAATTCTGTATTTTCTCAGAAGATGACCAAATGGAAATAGACCAAACAGAAATTTCATTTTGCTTTATCATCTATGAGGCTATAGAGATGACAATGTGTAACAGTTAAATTTTTGGGAAACTGGGCAAGATAGAAATTAGTTTCTCTCTGCAAGGAGTATTATTTTTTTAGAGGTTTATTTAAGATTGAAAACCTAAGAATATACAAGTAAGAAAAGCACGTGTCTAGGCCAGAGAGAGAGAGGCCTAGACACAACCACTCACATCTTGCCTGCTAGGAGGAGAGCCACATGTGCTCCGAAGAAGAAGTAAAAAGAGGGCCGAGCCTATTCACAACCAGGTTTAAATACCCCCATCTCGCTCTCGGCCCAGTGAGATTAGAGGGCATTCTGGGGAAGTGGAGCAAGGATTTCTGGGGATTGAAGTCCACTTGGAAGTCCTCTGTTTCACTGAAGATCCATATTTTCTCCTAAAGCATTATACTTAGCTTTTCTAAGTAAATAAATCTTGACTATAAGCCTATATCCTTTGCCTTCTGCAATTTCATGTTCTAAGCTATCTGCTCCTTTACAGTAGTATTGGCTTAATTGTATGCATGATTCTGACTGTGGCTTGAATTCTTTCTTTTTGGGTCCTTGCTTTGATCTATAAATTCAAGATTTGGGCTATAATGTTCCTGGGATTTTCATCTTGGGGTTTCTTTTCAAGAGGTGATGGGTCACAGTCTAATGGGGGAAACAAAAAGCAAAGACATACATACAAATAAGTTCTCTAATAGGATAAAGAGAAAATAATTAACAGAGGGAAGACACAGATATTAAAGGGGTTGGGAAAGACTTCTAGAAGTTTGGATTTTAATTGATACTTAAAAGAAGTCAGAAAAACAAGAATGTGGATAGGAGAAGAGACAGTATTCCAGGCATGAGGGACAGTAAAAAAAAGTTCCTGGAGCCAAGAGATGAGCAGAAAGGAGGTAAGTATCACTAGACTGATGAGTATGTGACAGGGAGTAAATGTAAGAAGACTAGAAAAGTGAGGAAGGGTAGATTATAAAAGGCTCTGACTGTCAAAGGGAGGATTGTGGACTTGAAGCTGAAGGTGATAGGGAGCTACTAAAGTTTACTGAATAGGGAAGAGGGTGACATGATCAGACTGTGCTTTAGGAGAATAATTGGTGACTGCATGAGGCTGGTGGACTCACCTACAAGATACTCCTAAAGTCCAAGCCTGAGGCAACTAGAACTTGCACCAGAGTGGTAGCCATGTCAGAGGAGAGGAGGGGTAGTACTCAAGAGACTCTGCAAAGGCGAAATTGGAAGGCCTTGGCAACAGATTGAATATGGGGGTAGAAGGTGGGGAGAATGAGGAGTCCAGGATGAAGCCTAGGTTCTGAGCCTGGGGGATTGAGAGGATGGTAGTATCTAATATAATAGTAACAGGGAAGTTTGGAGGTATGGGGAAGAGTATAGGAGGAAAGGGAAAGGTCAGTTTTGAACATGTTGGGTTAAAGATGTCTACTAGACATCTAGTTTGAGATGTCTGAACAGCAACTAGAGCTGCAAAACTAGAAGTCAGCAGAGAGGTTAGAGCAGGCTAGGTAGACTGGAGAATCACTAGCATAGAGCTGAAGAGATATGCAAATGAAGCAGCCTAGAAGGAGAAGAGAAGTGGGTGTAGGACAAAATTCTTTGGGACACCTATGGTTAAAGTATGTGACTTGTATAAGGATCCAGCCAAAGAGACTAAGGGAAACCAAGAGAGAGGAGTGCCCCGAAAACCTACCGCGAAGAGGGTATTAAGGAGGAGAAAGTGGTCAACCATGACACAGCAGAGAGATCAAGAAGGAGGAATGAGAACAGATCACTGGACTTGCCAATTAAGAGATCATTGGTCACCTTGAAAAAGGCAGCTTTAGCCATCAGCTGGATTATAGGGGAGAATGGGATGGAAGAATGTGGGAGCACTTATAGAAGATGTACTTCTCAAGGAGTTCATCCACATAAGAGATCTTGGATGATAATTAGTAGGGCATCAAATAAGGGGATTTTTCAGAATGGAGGAAACATGGGCATTTTGTAGACAGCAGGGAAGGAACCAGAAAAGGGAGAGACTGAAGATGAGTAAGGACAATGTGGGGGCAATCTGTTAAAGACAGGATAGAATGACATCATTTCTGATGGTAGAGATCTTCCTTAATAAGGAGTAAGTAAGAGACAAGTGAATGAGGAGATAGTGGCAGAAAACTTCTGTAGCATATGACACAAAGGTGTTAAGGATAAAATTAGGGTTGTTGACCAAATATATTATTTTAGTGGTCGCCAGGGATTTAATTCAATCCCAGTTATTTAATTACAATAGAAGGAAGAAATTAAGAAGAGAAGAAAGAGAATTGTACTGCTCCAGCCCTGTATGAGCCAGGCTGGAGTTGAGAGGCCTCTGCCAAGGGGCCTTCTCAGAAGATTAATTCTAGCTCGGCTTCCAGTCAGGAGGCCTCCTCCAAGATGAGGAGGTAAAGGAAGAGTAATCAGCCTTGCCTTGGTTTACTCACCAAGGTCAATCAGGGAAGAAGCCTCACCTAAACCACACTACAGATTCAAAATCCGCAAGCACGCCAAGATGCCACCCCATAGCTCCCAACATCGCCGTGAGAGAGCCCAACATCTCCGAGAGAGAGGGTGGAGAGAGGAAGTGACGTGAAATATATAGATAGTTCTTTATATCACTTCCTGCGTCTCACATGTACCAATGGTAGCTAACGCTTGGCTTAGGATAGCCCAGGGGGTCTGTCAATTGTTTCTGATTTGTCACTTGCTAGCACATGTCCATCATAGGATATCCTCCTCACAGTTAATCCTTAAGTGGAGGTGTATACATTCCTGGTTGCTAGAATTCTAAAGACTAAGCAGGGTGGAGTAAATCTAAAATTCACAAAGGGGAGAGGGAATTCACATGAATGGCCTCAACATTTTCCATAAAATATGATGCAAAGATCTCAGCTGAGAATGTGGGGTGATGGGGAGCCCTAGCAGGTTTGAGGAGAATGAAAAGGTTTGGAAGAGGTTGCTGTGGAGAGTGGAATAGTGGGCGTAAGAGAAGTGTAGAAGGATTGCCAGGGAGCCTGAGGACCCAGTGGAGGTTTGTAATTGGAGATTTGTAATTGGATCCAGTTTGAACAGTTGTGTGATTTTCTCTCCTTTGTTCAGCAGTACATTGTAGAAACAACCAATACATTAAGGAAAATGAGTGAAAAAGCCTCCAGGACTAGAAAATGTGGTTGTGTCAATAAAGGTCTCAGTGACTGCTAGAAGACAAGAGTAATGGGAGAAAAGATTTAAGATGAAGGCAAGTTTGATATCTATAGATCAGGAATTCCAGAGGGCATAGAGGAGGGGGAAAGTAGCAGTTGATTGGGACTTTGGGATAAGAGGGTTGAGACGGATGGAAATAAGAAATTGTGGCCTGGGAGGAAGTACAAGATTTCAAATATGGCCTCCAGGGCAATATATAAAGTATGACCAGCTGTGTATGTGTTAATCATTTAATAGAAGATGCTACTCTCCTTCCCAGAAGATGTTGGATATTAGGCAGGAGACAAGTACAGCACTAGATGGAAGATGTAATGTCAGATGGAATGCCTCATTTTACTCCTCCTCTCTCTCTGAAGGCTGGAGATTAATAAAAAAATAAAAAATAAATAAAAAAATAAAAAAACAGGGGGGGGGGCAACTGAGTGGCTCAGTGGATTGAAAGCCAGGCCCAGAGATTGGAGGTCCTGGGTTCAAATCTGGCCTCAGACACTTCCTAGTTGTGTGACCCTGGGCAAGTCACTTAACCCCCATTGCCTAGCCCTTACTGCTCCTCTGCCTTGGAACCAATACCTAGTATTGATTCTAAAATGGAAGGTAAGGGTTTTAAAAAACAGCAGGAGGTGGAAGCCTCCCTTCCTCCCTCCCAACTTTTATCTTCTTCTTCTCTCAGGAACAACAGAAGATGGAAAGCCCAAGGTCAGAAGGAAGATCACTCTTCTTTACACATGAGGTTCCCCTTATTATAGAAATTCAGGCTGGAAGACATAGCAGAAAGTAAAAATTACCTTGTGTTGGTGAAGACAGAGGTTAAGACAGTTCCTAGCAGCCTTCCCTCAGAAGACACAAACAAAGAGACGGAAGGCATGAAGTCAGAGGAAGGTCATGGAAGGTGTACAGTCAGAGGAAGATCACTCTTTCTTACGTGCACTGGAGTTCAGATAATCTAATATTTCTTTAGTTTTTTTTCCTTTCAATCTACTTTTTAGGTCAGTTGTGTATGTTATGAGACACCTAATATATTCTTCTATTTTTCAGATTTGTGATTTAATATTTCTTGTTATGTTGTAAAATCAGTGACTTCTGTTTGGTCCATTTCTAATTTTCAGTAAATTTGTTGTTTGGGCAAAGTTTTGCATCTATTTTGCCAAGCTATTAATTCTCCTTCCAGTTTTTCTTCCACAGCTTTCATTTCTTTGCAATGTTTTCTACTAGTGCTCTCATTTCATTGATGAAAACATTTTTTACACTTTTTAAAAAATTCTTGTTTCCTCCCTTGCAAGAAATCTAGTTGAATTTGTACCCAAGCTATGTTGTTTTTGTTTTTGTTTTTTTTTTTTCAGTTTTTTTTAGGCTTTGTTTGTAGATATTTTAGAGTCATTCTCTTCTAGGTTTGTGTTTTGAGCATCCTTGTCACCACATGGCTCTTTAGAGTAAGACCATTTTTTCTGTTTGCTCATTCTTTCAGCATACTTGCTGACTTTGGACTTGATATTAGGGCCAGGGTCCTAGCTAGTAGTTCTGGAGAGAAGGTCTGGGTTGCCCCTGTTGCTGCTTTCTTGGTGTATTGAATTTTGTTGAATCTCTGGAACAGAACACATTGAGAACCTTCAAGTTTTAAGTGGTCTGATCCTGGACAAAATTTTATTGAACTCCACCAACTCCCAGTCTGAGGTCTGAAAGTTCCTGACCTGGGGTATGGATCTGAGCAAGAGTGACCGCTACTAGACTGGATAACATGACAGCAAAGGAAATTAATGGATGTTGGAGGGGATGTGGCAAAATTGGGACGTTAATGCAGTGCTGGTGGAGTTGGGAATTGATCCAACCATTCTGGAAGGCAATTTGGAACTATGCCCAAAGGGCGCTAAAAGACTGTCTGCCCTTTGATCCAGCCATAGCACTGCTGGGTTTGTACCCCAAAGAGATAATAAGTAAAAAGACTTGTACAAGGATATTCATAGACACGCAGTTTGTGGTGCCATAAAATTGGAAAATGAGGGGATGGCCTCCAATTGGGGAATGCCTGAGCAAATTGTGGAATATGTTGGTGATGGAATACTATTGTGCTAAAAGGAATAATAAACTGGAGGAATTCCATGGGAACTGGAACAACCTCCAGAAGTGTTGCAGAGTGGAAGGAGCAGAACACAGAAAACATCATACACAGAGACTGATACTCTGTGGTAAAATGAAACATAATGGACTTCTCTACTAGTAGCAATGCAATGATCTAGAAATATTCGGAGGGACATATAAGAAAGAACACTATCCACATCCAGAGAAAGAACTGTGGGAGCAGAAACACAGAAAAAAACAACTGCTTGATCACATGGGTCAGTGGGGCTATGAAATGGAAAGTAGCCTCTAAAAGATCACCCTAGTGCAAATATTAATAATAAGGAAATGGGTCTTGATCAATGGCACATGTTAAACCCAGTGGAATTGCACGTCAGAAATGGGAGGGGTGGGGAGAGGGGAGGGAAGGAACATGAGTCATGTAACCATGGAAAACATGGAAAATTATTCTAAATCACCTAATTAAATAAAATTAAAAAAAAAAAAGAGTGACTGCTACTAGACTAAGCCACTCTCAGCTAGCTATAAAGCTCTGTTGCTTCTGAGTATGGAAATCCTGTTCTAGTTATTCCTCTGCAGGTTTCAGCCTGGGCTAAAGGTTCAAACTGAGACCCTGTTCTGCTTCTGAGGCCTGAGACACACTGATGTTGCTTGCTTCTTAATTTGCTCCTCTACTGGTATAGCACCTACAGCCTGTAATCGGTGTTTACTTTGGAATAACACTATTGGGCATTGGTCCCCTCTATAGTCTACCCTAGATCTAAGACAAGAAACTGGGTAATGGGTAATAAAGCTGCCATATGGTACCAGTTTCTGTCCATCAAAGTGTTCTGATATGGGTCTAGGACCTCATCTTGCTCTAGTGCACAGCCTTTCCCTGGGTGATGATAGTTTCCTGGCTTTTCCTCTCTCCCAAGAGTCCATGGACCTCTGTGTCTGTTTCCCTATGCCAACCTGAAAAATTACTCTTGCTTTTTCTCAGATCTCCCCCAGTGTGATGGGGTGAGGTAGCTCAATGAACAGCTTCCTGCCACTCTATCATCTTTGCTGTGCTTCCCAGAGTTCTTGTAAGGAACAACTTGGATAAAATATGTGGAAAGCACCGTAAAAAACTATAAAGCACTACATAAATGTAAGGTTATTATTATTATTATCTGGAGTCAATTCGGTTGAATGTGAAATTAAGTGGAAAAGGAGGAATGGTCTACCTTAAAAAGAAATAATAAAGGCTTATAGGAGTAAGATGATAAAACTCCAGAACAGGAAATGAGATGCAACTCACTAGGCAGAGGAGATAATTTTTTTTTCTTTAAATATATTAGGAACAAGGAAAAAATGCTTTCTTGGCCTCTTAATAAATTGAAGGGGTAAATGATCATTGTAGAATATAAAAGGCAAAACTCCAACAAGAGAAATATGGGCTGTCAAATGCAATAGATAAGACAAAATGAAAAACCAAGGAGGAAAACAGGCAGTTTTTTTTTTCAATCTATAGGTCCTGAAAAAGAAATTTACTTTGCAGGACTTAAGGAATTGGCAAAATTCAGTCTGATAATGCTAGTATTTCTAAGAATTCATAGAAAACTACAGAGATACCTAAACACTGGAAGAATGCCAAAAAGATGTCTATATTTTTCAAAAGTGAAAAAGATAACATATTGGGAATTAGGGACCTTAAGTTGTTCGGGTTTTTTTTTTTTATTTAAGTGTTTATCCATGATTTTATGATTCATGTACTTTCCCTCCTCTTCCCCTCCTCCCTCCCAAAGCCAACAAGAAATTCCACTGCAACGCATATATAATATAATATAATATAATGTAATATAATATAATATAATATAATATAATATAATATAATATAATATAATATAATATAATATAATATAATGTAATGTAATGTAATGTAATGTAATATAATAATATCACTCAATACCTATGTTTATATTAATCATTTTTGTAATAATCTTTAAAAAACCAAAACCCCACATCCAATACCCAAATAATCAAGTGAAAAATTAAATGTTTTCCTTTTGTGTTTCTACTCCCACAGTTCTTTCTCTCGAAGTGGATAGTATTCCTTCTCGTAAGTCCCTCGGGATTGTCCTGGATCACTGCATTGCTATCAGCAGCAAAGTCAATTATATATGATCATCCCACAATGTTCCAGTTAGAGACCTTAAGTTTTACTAAAGCACCTAGAAAGATTCAGAATCTGGTGGTCAAAATAGGAAATGCAAGAACAAGTCTACAAAAATCTAAAAAGAAAAGGTACTGAATATCAAGATAGCATTGTAACAAATTCTAATGGGGTAAAATAATCTCTAATGAAATAAGACTAATGAAAAGATAAGGAAGTCAAAAGAAAGTGACTGATTTAATATAACCTTATTTTAGCCAGATTTTTTTATTTAATCCCACCTTTCACACTTAACAGGGGATTGAGACAATGGGTTGATGGACACAGTCAGTTATCATTCATAAAGGAAGCTGAGTAGTTATACAGGGATAACTCTGAGTACGAGGTCATCCTATTTTCATCTATGATTTAGTTAATGAAACACTAACTCTTTTTATTAAATTTACAGATATAAAGTGTATAGAGACAGAAGTTGGACTGGGAGGACTAGACAAAGATGAGAGATGAAAGAACAGCATATGTCTTGGGCAAAGCAACACAGAACTCAAATGACTTTGATAAGTTTGACAATAGGTCAGATATTTATTGGGGGTAATATAGAGCAGCATACTGAAGAATAAAAAAAACATAATTAGACCATGAGAAATGAATAGCTTTGTGCAATTACCATTGAACAAGATGAGTATCATCAACAAAATGCTATTTTAAAAGGAAGCACAACAGAGCACCTCATAAAACGCATCACAATCATGTTCAGAATAATCACTAAAGGACTAGTAAAGCAAAATAATTCAATGTGAAACTCAAATGAGAAGTCAGGAAGCAGGTCATTTTCCTTCTCTGAACCCAAGTAACTTCATTTATAAAATGAGGGAGGTGAGCTGGATTATTTGAGGTGAATTCCTGTGGTAAACTTACATTTTATGTCCATCTCAATTCCTGGTTTGCCATACATTTGGCCAGTCATTTTCCCAAACTACTTCACTTTCCCTAAATATAAGATAAGAGTCTTGGAATCTCAGATACGGAAGGACCTTCAAAACCTTCAAAATATATCTAATCTGACCCAGAACTGAATAGGAGTCACCTCTAGAATGTTCCAGGCTCCAGAATGTTCACAGTCTCTAACTGAATTGAAGAACTCTGTTGAACAGGAACTTACTACCTTTTGAGACAGCACATTCTACTATGGGGCAGATATTAGCCAGGGAGTTTTTCCTTTTATTAAGGCTAAACCTACGTTGCTACAGTTTCTTCCTTATGTTTCTAGTTCTGCTCTTTGAAAATATATAAGGCCTAATCTTTCTTTTATACAACATCCCTTCAAAAGTCTTCAGACATTTATTATATCCTTCCTGATTCATTACCCAAGTCTACTCTTCTTCAGACAAATACTACCATCTTTATGATGGTCTTGAAAAATCTTGAGAAAAAGATGGCTCCCAAAATACACAGTCATGGGATATTTGATCAGGAAATTAGTCAAGAACTCTCTATGAAATTATCCTGTGGACAATAATGACAAAAGACCCAAGATCTTTTACCTGAGACTCGACTATAATTCTAGACCCCAAACCTACTCTAAAGTTATCACCTCCAGGTCTACCTACTGAGAACTACATAGAGGCTTGGCACTGAAACTATCATACTATGAAGTATGCAATGGCAATGTGTACTATGTAAAAGTCACCCCAATTTCTTTCAGCAATTCAATTAGACAAAAATTTATTAAATATCCATTATATGTGGAGCACAGTGGTTGAAGAACTAGGATTGCTAGTTCTCAGGAACTTAGTCTAGTATGCAGATGGAAAGTGGGAAAGACGTACCTATCTATACAAAGCAAAATTATGATGTATTGCAATAGAGTGATTACATAATGCCTTTAGAATTGCTTTCTATTTACAGAGAAAGAATAGTATGGAAAAGGGAGCAATTTCCAATGAAAGATGGGAAAGAATACAGCTTCCTAGATCCAATTTGCAGTCGATCCTTACTCTAAGGAATTAAGATTTGCAACATAAAACCTCTGGAATACCACAGGAAGAACTGGACTTCTTAGAGAAACTACTTTAATAAAAGAAAAAGGGGGAAAAAAACCTCATTGTGAAGGGTCATTCACTTCCGGTTTTCTCCACTTCACTCTAAATATACATTCAAAGAATAAAATCTATTCTAAGAATCAACAGTCTGAAGTTCCATTTGCCATTCAGTCCTGGAATCTCTCTGGCTTGGAGACCTTAAAACCTCATCTTACGAGATCAAACTTGGACCTTACTGATTAATACCCATCTCACGTACCTTAGCGTCAAAGACATGTAAACCCCTTTGCACCTTTTCACTCTGCTGAGCTGATCTTATTCTGGAACCTCTAACATGCCACTTGGCTTTCCCTCCCCTGCTCCTCCCCTTCTCTCCTCGATTATAATTCTGTGCTTCAAACTGTGAAGCAAAAATTACAGACATTTCAAATTTTAAAAAAAGAGTGAGAAACCTTATTAAATACACATTAGCAGCATACAGCACAAGGCTTGAGGAAGGAAAAAAATGCAGTTGGGAAAGATGATTCATCTCTTCCAAACCTTCTCTCTTGACAACGATGACTGGAATCAGACAGTGGCACTAAGCTGCCCTGTCACTTATCTCTCTCTTCCTCTCCTCAGCAGTTACACTGCTTATTCTGATGAAAAAGGCTGCTTCCAGCCCAGATCAAAAAGTGAGAGGGTCTCTTCACAATATGGAAGGTCTAAAACCAACAGTTAAATCAGTTAGTTCTGTTAGCCCTGGAAAGTGGGCAAGGCAAAAAGCAAGTCAAACAAGATCCTGTCTACCTGAGAAGGAAACTCCCAACCCCATAGCACACTTTTGGTTTTTAGTTTTCCCCTATCCATATAGGTAGGTAGTAGTGGCTAACTAGAGAATAATTTTAATTTAGGGACCCCTCTATCTCCTTAGACATATTAAAATTTGTTTCAATTCATCTAGAAAAGGTAACCTTGCCTGAGATGCAAAGTCAAGGTGATAGATTAGGTTCCTTGGCCTTGACCACTTCTTGGCATATTATAATGGGAAATCCTTTCATGTGTGTGTTGGACCAGATGGCCAATGAGGTCCCTTATATTGGGAATATTATAAATTTGGATTTAATTAAAAGAGATTAGTGCCTCAGGATAGAATGAGGAATATTGAGTTTCAAAATATACCCAACACTTACAAATCTCAAATTCTGTGATTCATGTTCTTCTCCCAACCTGTCTATAGTCTTCTTGTCATACCTCCATTTCTACCTCCAGAAATGCTATCTCTGTTGAGCACCAATGGAAGGTGAAATTATAAGAAAGGATCAAGTTACTAGGAGTTTAGTGTTTCCTTTTTTAAATAAAACTAACAGGACTAAGTTGAACCTCTTAGCTTCCCCAACAAAAGCCTCTGTATTTTTCATGTCTCACCTCATGCCTCTTAGCTCCATGTAACCCTGTATTCTAGGTTGGATGATTTACTGTTCACTAAACATATCCTGTAGCATCCTACCTCTGTGTCTTTATTCATATTGTTTCCACTACCTGGAATATATTGTCCCACCACAATAGCTGCCTGTCAAATCTAACTCATTTCTTCTAGATCCATTTCACATCATTTATGAAAGCTTTCCTGAACACCCTCTTTCACTAACCATATGTAATATTATCCCCTCTTCTGTGTTCCAACTATATTTTGTATTGTGAAGATTTAATTAACTCCCCTGCCCATTTTTAGATTTAATCACCAAAAGTGTAAATATCCCATTGCGTGGGAGAGGTCTGTGACCCACCTTTGCGATAATGGGTGACAAATCAGAATCAAACTGACTGCCCCCTGGGCAGTCCTAGGCAAAGCTTCAACTGTAATTGGTAGACATAAAGCAGAGGAAGGCACAGGAAGTGATGCAAAAGAAAGTGTCTTTAAAAGGGAGTTACAACTTCCTGTGGGGGCTTTTTTTTGTGACTTCTTCTGGAGTTCTGAGTTCGAGTTGGAGGCTGGTGAAGAATCTGCTAACTGGACCTGAGACCCTGTACTTGGTGAGACTGTTCTTAAATCTCTCCCTTTGGACTGACATGTGGTGAGTGAAAGAGCTGACTCCTTTCCTGAATTTTCTGAAGAAATTAGCTTCAGGAGAGACCTATCCTCTTGAGAAAGACTCCCTATATCCCCCAGGTCCTTGGCAGACCCCTCTGGCTAAGGACTAACTCTCCCTATCTGGGTTGAGCCAGGGACCAGAGCAAAAATATGTACAAGCTAGATATCTTACCCTATCCTCTCTGATTTCTTACTCCACTCTCTCTATATTTTGTAAATAAATCTTTTTGGAATTAATTAAATTCCTGGCTACCTTATTCTTAAATAATCCAGTCCTTTTTCCCCCCATACAGTATCTCTTTTGAACTTATAAATATTTTGCCTTGTGATAATTATTTGTTTTTTTTTTAATTTCCTTACTAAACTATAAAGCTTCTTGAGGGCAGTGACTGTCGTATCTTGGTATATACTACAGTACTAACAAATACACACTCTTGTTCAACCAATATTTGCTGAATTGAACTGAATAGCCCTGACCAACTAAAAACTCAAATTACAATTTAGCTAACTAGCCAAATATCATAAGCTTATTTACTGTTTACATCCTGAGTTAAACAATGTAAGATAACACTGAAACTCTATTCTTAACTGTTTCAATAAATGGTAAATGGTAAATGATCCCTCCCACCCGTCATTTCTCTTTTTCAGAAAAGGTCAGATTAGTTTAGAACACAGAAAAGTTACAGACAGGGAAAAAAAAAGCCTATAAATGGTTAAAAGGATCCTACATCCAGACAGAGCCCTAGAATATCATAGAAAACATTCCTGATACTGTAAGATAATCAAGAATCTTGACACCTCATTTACATATGAAAAAAATTTTAATGTTTTTTTCCATACTTGAAGTCACCTCTAGATGGCTGAAATTAAGATCTTATTTCAGTTAGTCAAATTATTTAAATAATGTCCAACTCAAATAGTCCTCACTTATAACTATACTTTTACCTGGGCATGGAGTGGTAGATTTTTTAAAAACTTTCTGGA
This sequence comes from Monodelphis domestica, assembly GCF_027887165.1. Taxonomy (NCBI): domain Eukaryota; kingdom Metazoa; phylum Chordata; class Mammalia; order Didelphimorphia; family Didelphidae; genus Monodelphis; species Monodelphis domestica. The sequence continues at coordinate 60,559,394 of NC_077233.1, read as the reverse complement.
GTGAGAAAACAACCAAGACAAATGCATTTCAGATGTTACAATGACTGTAAAAACAACACAGAATTATAACTCTGTGAATGTCATTCTGACAAAGATCTCCCCCAAGTCATGTAAACAGAAAGAAAGGATTACAATCTTTATAAATAAGAGTAAAAACTTCTCATTGAAAAATCATGTAGGAAATTCCACTAAAGGCCCCAGAGGAGAGAGGAAGAAAGTTCTTTTAGGGATTTGTAGTATTTTTAAGAAAGGTAAGACCATGGAAGAACTAAGAATATCCATTAGAAAGAAGAAAAGAGCTGTCATTCTTTTTTTTTTAAACCCTTACCTTCCGTCTTGGAGTCAATAAATACTGTGTATTGGCTCCAAGGCAGAAGAGTGGTAAGGGCTAGGCAATGGAAGTCAAGTGACTTGCCCAGGGTGTCACACAGCTGGGAAGTGTCTGCGGCTAGATTTGAACCTAGGACCTCCCATCTCTAGGCTTGGCTCTCAATCCACTGAGCCACCCAGCTGCCCCCAGAGCTGTCATTCTTTATGGCAAGTGACACTGTCAAAGAAATAAGGCACTGAAACTTCACTTTGTTAACCTCAACCTCCTATGAAGGCTTACTGTGAGAACTTAAGCAAGATATGTTTCACAGTTCATCACCCACATTTTGAATCCCCAAATTATCCCCACCTTTGGAGAAATGCAGAGTTCCAAGAGAAGTATAATTCAATCATCCACTCTTTCCTACAGAATATTCCCTTGGGTTGGGAAAAAGAATCTTGCAATTTAAAACAAAAAAAACAAAAAACAATAAAATTTAATGAACATCTGGCCAGGCTGTCTGAAACTTATGAATACTTCTCCTATCACTCACTGAGAAACTTTGGATTTCAACATTCACCTTTCTAGAACTCAAACTAACTTAAATAAAATGACACCTTATCAGGACTCAGGATCTAATTTTTTTTATTTTATTAATTTCTTTTGTTTTTATCACTTTCTTTACCAGATATAGCCATACCTCTCCCACTACAAGTAAGTCATCCTTTTAAGAAAGAGAAAAAGTTCAACTAATACATTCAGTATCCTAAATTCATAGATCATTCCTCACTTCTGTTATGACAGAAGAATTATATTTTCTCAATTCTTCCATAAGGCTTGATAATTTTAATTATATACTCTTCGGTTGCAATTTTTTTTGTTCTTTCTATTTAAACTATAATCATTGTGTAAAATTTTCTCATTTTTACTTAGTTTACTTTGCATCAGTTGCTATAAATCTTCCAAAGCTTCTTTCTAATGAGTCACATGTATCATTCCTTATGGTGTAGTAGTATTCTATTACATACATATATCAAATTTTATCTAGCTATTTCCCAAGTATTACAACATGCTGTGATGGATCTAGACCTGGGTGTCTACATCAAATATCGGCTGGATGGCTCACTATTAGACCTTCGTCGCCTGACTGAAAAAACAAAGACAACAGAGAGACTCATCCTGGAAGCTCTCTTTGCAGATGACTGTGCTCTCATGGCCCACCAAGAAAATCATCTCCAAACCACTGTGAACAGGTTCTCTACCACAACAAAACTGTTTGGCCTGACTATCAGTCTCAGCCAAACAGAGGTGCTGTTCCAACCTGCACCAGGGAGGCCAACGAACCAGCCGTGCATTACAATCGATGGCACGCAGCTTTCTAACGTCAACACTTTCAAGTACCTGGGCAGCACCATTGCCAACGACGGGTCCCTAGACCATGAGATTAATGCCAGGATCCAAAAGGCCAGCCAGGCACTCGGGTGTCTGCGCTCCAAAGTCCTCCAACACAGCAGTGTAAGCACTGCGACGAAGCTCAAAGTGTACAATGCAGTGGTCCTCAGTTCGCTCCTATACAGTTGTGAGACATGGACACTGTACCGGAAGCACATGAAACAGCTGGAGCAATTCCACCAACGCTCTCTCTGGTCAATCATGAGGATCCGAAGGCAGGACCGAATCACCAATCAGGAAGTCCTCGACAGAGCCAACTCCACCAGCATCGAAGTCCTGGTCCTCCAAACCCAGCTACGATGGTCTGGACACGTCATCTGCATGGACCCACAGCGAATACCAAGACAGGTATTCTATGGTGAACTGTCAGCTGGACTCAGGAAACAAGGCCGACCAAAGAAAAGATTCAAGGATCAGCTAAAGTCCAACTTGAAGTGGGCTGGCATGACACCAAAGCAACTAGAACTCGCTGCCTCTGACAGAAGCAGCTGGCGAACCCACATTCACCATGCTGCCACCACCTTTGAAGATAAGCGATGTCGACGTGTTGCCGCTGCGCGTGAACGCCGACACCAGGCCACAACCGCACCTCCCATAACAACTGGCGTCCCAGGCCCCATGTGCCACAAACTGTGCGCCTCAGCCTTTGGACTCCAAAGCCACATGAGGGTACATCATAGATGAAACTGCACAAAGACAATAGTCATTCTCGGTCACCGAGAGACTACCACTATAGCAAAGGAAAATAAAACTTATGAAAGGAATGATTGACAGGGTGTGAGACTCAGAATCTTCCTGAGCGTGGTTGAGTCAGAACTCCTAGGGATAGTTGATTCACTGTCATACTGGACCTGAAGGTGAAGATCTGATCTCTCCTGGACTCCCCTGTACAGAGAGCAAGCAGCCTCTTTTAATTCCTCCATACAAGGTTGAGAGGACATATCCATACACTCTGGTAGACAGAGTGAAACTTGGAGAAACCTTCTTTTCCCTGGAACAATTGAGGACTCAGCAGGATCCCTGTACCTGAACCATCAAGGATTCTCTGTGTGTGAGAAGTCTGTTGGACTTACCCTTAGGAAACTTAGGTATTTAGAGTATTTAGACAGTGGTTATTAACTGGGTTAATTGTCAGATGCTAACCTTTTCCCCTCATGCCCCAAACCTTACCCTTATCTGTTAATAAATTCAATATTGATATGTTTATCCCTTTGTATTACTTTCCTTTCCCCATCCAAATTATATTTACCTAATAACACCAGTCAATGAATGTTGAATTGGTTTCAAGCTTTTTTGCTGAGAAAAAAACAATGCTATGAATATTTTTATATATTTGGGAATTTTCTTTCTCTCTTTGACCTTCTCATATGCTTAGCAATGGGATCACTGAGTCAAAGCATGTGGACATTTCAGTCAAATTCTTAGCATAATTCCAAACAGCTTTCTAGCAAAGTTCTACCAAATATGTCATGTATTTACTCTGCCTATCTTTACATAGCCACATCCAACACTGATTATTTCCATCTTTTATCATCTTTGTTACTGTCAACCTCAGAGTTGTTTTGATGTGAATGTCTTATAATTGGTGATCTGAAGCAATCTTTCACATGACTGTTAATCAATCACAATTTTTTTTGAGAATTGTTGATTGATTTTTTTAACACTTATGCATGGTCTTACATATTTGTGTTAATCTTATATGTTAGACCTTCATCAGAGATACTCTGATGAACAATTTTTCCCAATGGACAGCTTCCTTTCTTATCCTATGAAAACTGATTTTATTTCTATAAAATCTTTTCAATTTCATGAACATGAATTACCTACTTTCTTTTTTGTGAATACCTGTATCTCTTCTTTGGCTAAGAATTCTCCCCTTGAGAGACCCAATAAAAAGAACCCAATGATCTATCGTGGAGAAAGTTTCCCCTTTTAAGAAGCAAGAAAGAAAAACAGAAAGACCTTCTTAGGGTCAAATGGCAAAATAGATGCTTTATACTTTGGTGGCTCAAAGACAAATTGAAGTTCACTTTACTTATTCCCCTGCCTCTAGTTAGATTGTTCCCAAACCATTCTGAATACATAGGTTTTTCATATATCCTATCTTTGATAACAGGCTCAGAATGAGGTTATATAGCCTCAATTAGGAAAACGGTTCAGTAACAATGAGCCAGGACCATATGCAATGTTCATGCCCTTCATAATTGGCATTCACATTTAGTCAGTTCAGAAAAGAACACTCCATATCTACAAACCATAAAGAGAATGTTTTAATTGTCACAAATAAAAAATAAGACAGTGAATTAATGGGACTTGGAAACTACATGAATGAAACTGAGTATATCCTACTGGCCCACTTTTGCCTCATTTCCCACCTCTACAGATAAGAGTCAAACATGCTCTCACAAAATCTCAGACTATAATACATTTTTTCCTTCATCTGTCCTTTTGCTCAAGGCCTAGTGTCAAATGGATGTGAAAAAAGTAGGTGCATGAGAAGACAGAGTAATGATAAAGCCTGACTGGCTGAGGCCCGATTCTCAGGATGCTAACCCTGATGTTCCCAACATTATGGACAAGGATACTATTGTTACTGGAATGTTTTTCTGTGGTTGGTTAACTCACTTATAACACAATGCTAATAAGGCCAAGGTCTCTATGTGGGCAAGGTAGCTCTCCTCCACTCAAGAGTTAGAGACTAAGTCTAGCCTAGACCCAGACTGTATCTCTAACTCTGGCCCAGCTTACTGGCTATTATGCTCAGCATGTTCTCAGTACCTTCAGTTGCCTCTCTTTAATAGGAAGTCTAGAGGGTAGAGCCATAAACTCCTCCCATACCTTTCCTTATGAAGAGCTCAGAACTTTCCAGGTAACTCAGAAAATCCTGTCTTGCCTCTCCCCTTTGCACATTTCCCCCAAAGGATGGTAAATTCCTTAAGGCCAGGGACTGTCTCCCCGCCCCCCTTTTGTATCCTTAGCACATTGCAGGTGCTTAATGTTTATTAACTTTAAGAAGCTCACGAACCTATGGGGGAGATCATATAGAGATCATCAATGGTTCATAGAAGACGGAAAGGCAGATGAGTATTGAGACTGTGATAGGGAAAGTAACAAAGCAGATAAGAAATCCCCAAGAGCCTTGGGGAGCAATAGTAGGACAGTTAGTCCCTAACCAAAAGAACACTGAATCCAAGGTCAGAGTGGGATAACTCTAGCAGGGTTCTCAAGATTACCATAATCAAAGATTTCAAAATATTAGCATATTTCAGGTAGCAAAAAAGTTAAAGACAAAAGCCACTTCACACATTATCAATTCCAACTAATGTGGTAAAGACTTGAAGAGAGAGAGGTTTTGCAGGACAAGCCAAGATGCAAGAACCAAGGCTGGGAACCTGGCTGTCAATCACGAAGAAGGTTCCAAATGGAATGTTCCCAGGAGTTGGCAGTTTAGGCTGGCTGAGGACCCTGGTGGGCTGGCTTGGTTTTTGAGGCTCTCTGACCAAGGGAGAAACCTCTCCTCTCTCTGAGATTTGACTGACCAACAGTTGGAGGAAAGCCAGGCTGAAGGAGACTTTTCTTGGTGGCTTTCAGGTGAAAAAGAAAGAACATTTTAAACAGTTGTCCTCCATCCATCTCTCTAACTGTCTCTCTGTCACAGTTTGTGACAAGACTAATTATTTCCATAACCCTCCTAAATTCTCCTTATAGTTTAGGGAAACCTTTATCCCTCTTACCTCAGTTTCCCATCCTGTTATCACAATAAACCCCTTGCCTGAGAAAGAAAACTAGAGTATTTTATAGTCCACTGTGGGGGGGGGGGGGGAAGGGGAGGAAGCCAAAAGGCTTCCAGAAGTGGGCGGTTAAGGGAGGGTGGGGGAGGAGGAGGTTAGGAAATAGATTGATCCATCAGCCATCAGTAGAGATCCGTAGGCAAACCCCAGAGCATTTCCCTGTATCTATCTAGAGCATTTCCCTGTAGCAGTATCCCCTGTGGCTTGTAAATCTTAAAAATTCTCAGACCCTACTTCATAAGATTTGGTTAAGACCATTCCCCATTTTAAACAATAAAGGAACTTAGATGGGGAATGTGAGACCTCTATTCCACCCCTACTTAAGCATGCTTTAGGGGAAGAAACTCCTTGCTGAACAATGAAAAATACTTAAACCCATACTTATAGTAAGGCAAAAGTTCTTAAGCTGTGCCTATTTTTAGATCTAATACAAAAGGGTGCTAAGTACCTATAAAGGTCAGGCAACTTGTGAATTTACAAGGAGCAAAGAGGTGAGAACTTACTCAGAGGTTTTTTCAGGTGTGAACTTAATCAAAAGTTTAAGTCTACTCAGGTGTGAATTAAGAATGGTCTGTCCTTTGGAAAAACATCTACTGTGATTGGTAGATGTGAGAACTTAGGGGAGGTGACATAGGAGAAAATTCCCTTTAAAAGGAGGTCAAAAAGGAGGCCTCGAGAGATTCAGCTGGGAAAAGCTGAATTGGAGGAGGCAGCCGGTGTCTCTCTGAACACTAGAATCTTGCTTGGACAAATTTTGTGGTAAGTGGATAAAAGACTGACTGATCTCTCTCTTAGGGTTTTCAGCCTAGGCTGGCTCATGCTGGCCTATGCTAGTCTAGCCCTTTTTTCTCATTATTTCCTTTTTCTCTCTCTCTCTCTTTCATTAATTCCTCATTTGTATTAATTAAAATCTCTATAAAACCCAGCTGACTTGGGTATATTTAATATTTGGGAATTTTTCCCTGGCGACCACCTTATATTTGATTTAAAACAAGACACAATTTAAGCCAACCACTCTTTTATCTGTAACAGTTTATGACTCCCACTATTTTAATCATTACAGGCTCCATATCTCTCTATCTCTGTAGTACCTCTACCTCCATTGTAACTAAGTACCATCAGGTGTGTTCCCATACTTACTAGCAGCACACTCTAGTCTGTCAGAGTACCACTGCAACAAGAAATAGTTTATAAGGAATTACCCATTTCTATTTCACTAACTACAAAATAAATTCAATGTCTTCCTGCAAGTCACAGTTTATGGGTGAAGAAGAAAAAGATTTTAATGTCACAGATATTTCCAAGAGAAAACCCATGACTTTCCACTCTATAGAGTGTTATATAATATAGGTAAAAGTCTCATTCCCAAACTTGTGACAGAAATGGAAGAAAAAATAGCAAGGAGTCAATGAAGGAGAAAAAGCTTCTTCTTCAATGAAAGTAAAGCAGTCATATAGTGGTTAGAAGAAAGATTGGCTTTGCCTTCATCTGCCAGTGGAAAACAATGCTATAGATAACTCACAATAGAGGACTCACACTAGACACCAGAAACAAAATGAAAGGAAAAGGCCATACTGAAAACTATGGGATACATAAGGGTCTGGCATTGTGAAGAAATACAGGCAAGAATAGAGCACAACAAACAGGCAGCCCTTCATTATTCAATTACTCACTCAGTAAATCGAGAATTAATGTTCATGAGTTCTGGTGACTGACATAATTACAATTTAAAAAGAGCAATTAATCATCAGGCTTGTTGTTCACTGCCTTGCTGGGAGTCTGTTGCTTCATGAATACCACTATAACCACAAAAGGATTAAAAAGCACAACTATGACCACTAAATTTCAGGCTTTCTTCCTTCCCCTCTGCCTACAACTCCTCTAGTTAAGCTCTGCCACATATGATTTAAACAATATTTCATTGCCAAGATCTCACTTCCTTCTGCTAATCTCTATCTTCTTCTAGAATCGTTTTCCTTGAATTGTAAGAAAAAAGCAACAACCAGGCTTCCAAATGATATCTACTGGGATAGGTGAAATGATTTTGAGCTCCAGTTAAGTCTGCAATTGACTAGTCCTACTCGTTTCTCTGTGGAGATGGATATGGAAAGAGAAGAAGGAGAAGACAAAGAGATCAGAGAGAAAGAGAAAGCTAGAGATAATGAGGATGGAAATGAAGGGAAGGGAATAGGCAGAGAAAAAGGAAAGGAAAAAAAGAGAAAAACAAGCTAATCAATGGAGGGTCTTAATTCTAGTATATCAATACTAGAACATGGCTCTGAAAAGAATACAGCCAAATTTAGTTTCCGTGAGGCCAACATGACAGATCAAAGTATTGACCATATTCTTATTCCACTACTACCTTTTAAGTCCAAACTGCTCAGTCTTTCAAGATTCCAACATATGAGGAACTGGATCCTAGAGGATGCCTAGTGGGGGAGGGGTTAGGGAAGGTTTGAGAAGGAAATGAAGTTGTTTCCCCTTCTTACAAGTCCAAAAAACAGGAAAACACTCTTACCTCCACCCCCAGCAATGCCCAAGAGTGTACTTTCAAGCATAATATCATGATTAGAGATTCACTGAGGATAAGAATTACAGGTCCCTAGTTCTTTATAAGTTTACTCAAACCAACCACTGGTATTAATTATCTAAATTAAATCTGAGGGGGCAGCTGGGTTGCTCAGTGGTTTGAGAGCCAGGCCCAGAGAAAAGAGGTCTCAGGTTCAAATCTGGTCACAGATACTTCCTATCTGTGTGACCCTGGGCAAGTCACTTGACTCCCATTGCCTAGCCCTTACCACTCTTCTGCCTTAGAACCAATACATAGTATTAATTCTAAGATGGAAGGTAAGGGTTTTAATATAAATGAATGAATAAATAAATGAAGTCTGAGCTTTATTGCTCATGGGCAAGGGCTACTGCAGTTTTGCTGTTGTGTTTTCATCAAAGACCTTTCCATGAGCAGGTGCCCTTCGATTGGGGAACGGCTGAACAAATTGTGGTATATGTTGGTCATGAAATACTATTGTGCTCAAAGGAATAATGAACTGGAAGAATTCCATGTGAACTGGAACGATCTCCAGGAATTGATGCAGAGTGAGAAGAGCAGAACCAGGAGAACACTGTACACAGAGATGGATACATTGTAGCACAATCAAATGTAATGGACTTCTCTACTAGCAGCAATGCAATGACCCAGGACAATCCTGAGGGACTTATGAGAAAGACACTATCCACATCCAGAGGAAGAACTGTGGGAGTGGAAACACAGAAGAAAAACAACTACTTGATCACATGGATCAATGGGGATATGATTGGGGATGTAGACTCTAAATGATCATCCTAGTGCAAATATCAGTAATATGGAAATAGGTCACGATCAATGACACATGTAAAACCCTGTGGAATTGCGGGTCAGTTACAGGAGAGGGTTTGGGGGGAAAGAGGGAAAGCATATGAATCTTGTAACCATGGAATATTTTAACTTAATAAATTTTTCCAAATAAAATAAAAAGGCCTTTCCTAGGAGGAATGTATGTATACATTGTTTGCTAGACCGCTCACTATGACATTCCTTAAAGACCATAAGATGATCACCACCATAGGATGGAAGCCATCAAGCATCTACAAAGTGCCAGGTACTGTGCTGGGATTAAGCACAAAAAATGCAACAGTTTCTTTCCTAATGAAGTAGAACAATAAAAGCTTAAAACTTCACCATGACATTAGGAACACCCTGTGTATACAACAAGACTATGAAGTCAAGTCAACATGCATTTATTTACTAAGGACTTACCAGTGTCAGACACAGTGCTAAGCATAGAAGATACAAGAATGGGGGGAAAAAAACAGTTCCTGCCTTACCCTCAAGGAGTTCCCAGGCTAACAGGAGATATAACATGCAGACAATTATAGCAAAATCTATCCAGGGTAAGTAAATCATAGATAATTGCAGAGGAAAAGCTCTAGTATGAAGAGGAATCAGGAAAGGCTTCCCACAGAAGGTGGTATTTTACCTGAGACTTGAAGGAAACCAGGAACCAGAAAGAAGGAAGAACCTTCAAGGAGGTGGGCAGAGGACAACCAGTGAAAAGGCACTGTGTCCAAGATGCAGTGCTGTGTACCAGGCATAGCAAGGAGAACTGTCACTGAATCCCAGAGTGTAAAAAAGAGAAGAAGGCAGAAGAAAATTGGAAAGTTCAGGAGTCAGATTATAAAGCACTTTCTATTAGAGGCTGCTGGAGTTTACTAAATTAGGGGAAGGCTGGGGTGATGTGGTCAGATTTAAATCTCTGGAAGATCACTGAGGTGACTGACCAATTGGGGGGGGGGGGAGAGGAGTTGAGGCAGGAAGACCAACCAGAAAGAAAGCTGTTGTGATAGTCCAGATGGGAGGTAATCCCATACCAGAGTGGAAGTAGAGTCAGAAAAGAGAGGGTACACATGGCAGATGTCATGAAGGCACAATTGATAAGATATGGCAACTGAACAGATGGGGGATGGAAGAAGAGACCACATGGAAATATATACAAAATAGCAAAATACCAGGTAGCCTGGGAAGAAATCATTAGGAACATGGGGGAATTAGGAAAGGCTTCAGGAAGAAAAAAAGGTACTTGACTTGTATCATGAAGAGAGGATCTCTATAAGGTGGAGGTAAGGTGAAATCACAATTCCTCTGTAATCTTTTTCTTTTTTTAATTTATTGATACATTTTGAGTGGACACTAATCTTTAACTGGTGAATCTGAAATAACTGGAATTCAAGTAGTTGCTGGAGAAGCTTTATTCACATGTTGATTGGTTACTGCAAACTCAAGCACCCTAGTTCCAAATGCTAACTTAATAAGCCTGCTATATAATAGATTTAAGATGGGCCAGAACCTAGGATAAGCATCTCCCTGGAGGGATCTAGGACAAATCTGACATGCAATCAAGGGCATGCTTTCCTTGTATTCTCCTTTTAAGTCACAGGTCTTTCCCAGAGAAGACCTAGGATCTAATAAGACACGCATTTAGGACCAGTGAGCTACAGAAACTGATTGCTCCCTTGTTCATTTAATATTTCTATTGAGTGCCTACTCTCTGTAAGATGCTAAATGTCTGGAATTAGAGAAGAGGAGGGAATCAGGAGAGACTGTTTCCCTTCTACTCACCCTAATCTAACAGATCAAGTTTAATAGTTTGGTTTACCTTTTACAAAACACAGTTCATTTCTGGATACTAGAGGACTGATCAGAATATAAGCTTTTACCTGCCAGGCAATTAATCAACAAGTATTTTTTTAAGTACCTACTAGGTACCAGAAGATTTAGGCACTGGAGATCCAAAAATAATACCTAAGTAAACTCTGCCCTCAAGGAGCTTACATTCTATATAAGGAGACAAACATACAAATATGGGTATATACAAATTAGACACAAGGTAATGGGAAAGAAGCACTAGCAGCTAGGACAGGATAAATTAAAGCTTCATGCAGTGGCTTTTGTTTTGTTTTGTTTTAAAACCCTTACCTTCCATCTTGGAATCAATACTGTGTATTGGTTCCAAGGCAGAAGAGTGGTAAGGACTAGGCAATGGGGGTCAAGTGACTTGCCCAGGGTCACACAGCTAGGAAGTGTCTGAAGTCACATTTGAACCCAGGACCTCCTATCTCTGGGCCTGGCTTTTAATCCACTAAAATGCTTAGCTAACCCTGGCTTAAACTTAGTCTTAAGAAAACTAGGAAATCTGCAATTTTAAGGTGCAAAAGTGAGAAAGGAATAACTTCTAAACATAGGAGAGAAGGCATAAACAAACAAAGGAGAAAGAATATAGCTTATGAAAAACAGAAAATCAATTTGGCCACACAGAATTGACACATTAAAATATATGACTAATTTCATAGTGTTGAGAACTGGTCCAAATAGTCTGAAAAACAATTTGGAACTATACTTAAAAGGCTATAACTGTGCATACCCTTTGATTCAGCAATACCACTACTAGGTCTATACCTCAAGGAGATTTTTTTAAAGGGAAAATTATTTATATGTACAAAAATATTTATAACTGTTCTTTTTGTGGAGGCCAAGAATCAGAAATTGAGGGAAAGTTCATTTGCTGGAGAATGGTGAACAAGTGGTTGTATATGATTGTGATGGAATACTACTGTGCTGTAAGAAGTGACAAAAAAGAGTAACTTCAGAAAAACCTAGTAATCCTAAAATGAACTGCTGCAAAAGGAAGTGAGCAGAACCAGGGGAACAGTAACAATAATACTTCTTTCAATATTGTTCAATAATAATGTTCAACTGTGAAAAACTTAGCAACTGTGATCAATACAATGATCTAAGACAGGAATGGCAAACCTTTTAGAGATGGAGTGCCAGGCCCCACCCCCACCCCACCCCCAGACCAAGTGCCATGCCAGCCCCTCACCAGAGACAGTGCCACACACCCCCTTACCCCAGGCAGGGGAGGGAGTGTGTAATTAGAATCTGTTTCCCTAAACACTACAATTCCCAGTACTCGATTCTCCTCACATTACATGCTGATTTAGAGAGGATATAAATTTGGTGTAGCCCCACCTCTTGCTCTCTTGTCTTCCTGTTGGGACTTTGGTGGAGCAGGCTTTTTAAACAGGCAAGGAAAACTTAGTCACATGGTCATAATTTTGTTAAATAATTAGGTTTTTTTACTTCTATTTCTTTTTTATTACTTCTACTTCAGGTGATTATTAATACACTTTATAAAATTAATAGTTAGAATTGCTGGATATTAATTTAAATCCTACAGGAGGAAGCACTTCCTTTGGACTGCTGAGCAGAGGGGTGGGTGAGGAGAGGCCTGTGTGGACAGGGGGGTGGGGAGTGGTCCAAGCACTCTGCTTCCCTCTAGCTCTGCCTTCTGTGAGCCACCCACCTTCCCCACTATGTGTTCTCAATTGGCTGCTAGGAAGAGGGGAGGGTGAAGATAAAACATGTCAGGCACAGTGGCATGGGGGAAGGGAGCAGTTCTGCCTGAGACCCCCTGCCTTTCTAGTAATGAACTCTGGTGTGTATGTATGTGTATGGGGGGGAGGAGTTTGGGGGTTGGGAGGGGAAGACAGATGAGTGCCCACTGGGAGTGCTCTGCTTGTTGTCTTTGGCATCCATGCCATAGGTTTGCCTTTACTGATCTAAGACAATTCCAAAAGACATATTTAAAAATGCTATCTACCTCCAGAGAGAGAATTGATGAATTCTGAGTGCAGAGTAAAGCAATTTTTTTACTTTATTTTTATTGCTATTGCTGCTTTTTTTTTCCTGCAAATTGGCTAATATGGAAACATGTTTTACACAATTTCACCTGTATAATGGCCATCATATTGTTTGCTTTTTCAGTGGTTGGAGGAGGGACTTGAGGGAGGGAAATAACTAGAAACTCAAAAGATGAATATTAAAACATTAAAATATAAAAAACAAAATAAAAAATATATGCCTATTTAGTAAATGCTTCTTTTAGGATTTGGGCAATAAGGATGGTTAATTTGCCATTAACTAAGCTTTATATGTTCGGGTTCTAATCACATTATTTCTCAGGTTCTCTTCAATAACTTCTACCTACATATTACAGTTAAGGGGAAAAGATTCCCTTAGAATCTTGGACTGCAAACATTGGCAGAAGATAGGCTTTCTCAAAGGAAAAGATGTATGTATTAGTGAAGCGTGGGTGTATATGAATAATAATATTTATAATAATTAGTATTTGTGTAGCATTTTAAGATTTACAAGTACTTTACAAATATGATTTAATTTTATTCTTACAGAGGCTAAGCAACTTCCCCATGATCATATACTTTTAAATGTCTGAGGCTTCTGAACTTGGATCTTCTTGATTTTAGGTCCAGTGCTCTATTATTCACTGTGCCAACTAAACGCAACCAGCATCATAAGTTCATGGCTTCAGAAACTTGAAGATCTAGGAAGACTTCAATAAGATAATAATGAGAATTTTTGAGAAATTTAAAAATATGTCTCTTTTGAGGAATGACTAAAGGAACTAGAATTATTTAATAAGGAAAATGTTAAGAAATGATTTGACAACACATTCATTTAACAAAAGATGTGAAGATTCATTTAGAGGAAGAATGTTCTATCTCTGCTGAAGCCCAAACAAAAAGGAAAAAATGTTTAAATGACATGAAGAATTCATTCAACACTTTAGTTAGAATGCTCTACAGGCAGAGCATAGTGCTAGGCCCTAGGAAAGGTAAAAAGATACATAAAATAGTCCTTACCTTTAAGAGACTTCTGAGAATAAATAGTGAGAGACAGAAATAAATTAATTCAATTTAACAAGTATGTATTAAATGATTGCTGCATTTTAGGAAAAAGAGATAAAGGAAGTTGAAGATGGGTGAATATTGAGGAAACAGAAAAGTAAAAGGGAAAAATGATGGGCCAGCTCAATAGATCAACAGACGGAGAACCAGGCCTAGAGATGTGAGGTTCAAATTTGGCCTCGGACCTTTTCTAGATGTGTGACCCTGGGCAAGTCACTTAAGTCCCATTGCCTAACCCTTATTGCTCTTCTGCCTTGAAATCAATATTGATTCTAAGATAGAAAGTAAGGGTTAAAAAAAAAAAGGAAAAATGAGATAGGATGATAGCTTAAAGGAACACAAGGGACACAAGAAGTTTTTTTTTGTTTGTTTTTTAAACCCTTACCTTCCGTCTTGGAGTCAATACTGTGTATTGGCTCCAAGGAAGAAGTTTTTTTAAAGGTGAAAAAACAAAGATTAAGTTGAAATGACAGGGTGAAATGCACATTTTTTCTGAGCTTTCCCAATACACCCTCTACAATTAACTTTTTAAAATACATCAAACCAAATTCTTAGTGGAAAAACAACAACAACAACAAAAGTCTCCATGAGTCATTTTTCCATCCAAAGGCAACTTAGGAAGACAGAAAGAAAGGTCTGCAGACACAGAGGTCCAGGTTGGCTAGAAGCACAGCACAGCAGAAGTAGTATCAGCAGGGTCAGCAACGCCAGGCAGAGACCAGTCAAATACTCAGGATACTAAGAGGGCTAAATATCTAGTCAAACTCTAAATGATTACTCTGGTGCAATTATCAATAATAGGTAAATAGGTCTTGATCAATGACACATGTAAAGCCCAGTAGAATTGCGCATTGGCTACGGGGGGGGGGGGGGGGGGGGAGAGGAGAGAAAGAACATGAATTATGTAACCATGTAAAAATATTCTGAATTAATTAATTAAATAAAATTTCTGAGTTATAGTAAATAAATAAATAACTATCTAGTCAGAAAGAGATCCCAAAAGATCCCTGCTCTAGGTATAGGATTCAGGTGTCATTTTGCAGCTCTGTTGCCCATTACTCAAATTCTGGTCATAGTTCCAGGGCGGAGGGGAGTAGTTCTAGTCACAAGGGAGCAAGAGAAGCTCATAAAAGACAAATTCAGGCTAGACACCTTTCTTCCACTATACCTTCCAGAGGTGAGCAAAGCCTAACTCTAACATAAAGTCCAAAGTCAAGTTATAGGCTTGAAAAATGAAATGTACCTGTATTTAGGGGGATCTAGGTGGCTCAGTGGATAGAGAACTAGGCCTGAAGATGGGAGGTCCTGAGTTCAAATCTAGATTCAGACACCTCTTAGCTGTGTGACCCTGGGCAAATTACTTAACCCTCACTACCTAACCCTTTACTGCTCTTCTGCTTTGGAACCAATACTTGGTATTGATTGTAAGAAAAAAGGTAAGGTTTTTTAAGAAAAAAGAAAGGAAAGGAAGGTGCACTTGTTTTCCTCTATAAGATGATTTATTAGATAAGCTTCAAAGTGAACAATGCTGGTGATATCTTTATTGTTCTATATGCCTCTCGTTTTCTACAAAGTTCAGCTCAAGGACCACCTGCCACAAGAATTCTTTTTTTGATCTTATATGCTAGTAGCACTACTTAAAATCCAAGAAAATACATGTTTTTAAAAAGAAGACAGCATAGAAATAAATGGAGGGGATGGTTCTTAAAATGATCAAGGAATATCTCTCTAGAACAGTGGTTCTCAACCCTTCTAATGCCATGACCCCGCAATACAGTTCCTCATGTTGCAGTGATCCCAAACCAAAAAATTATTTTGGTGGCTACTTCAAAACTATAATTTTGCTACAGTTATGATTTGGAGTGTAAATACCTGATATGCATTATGTATTCTCAATGCTACAAATTGAGAGGTTGAGAACTGCTACTCTAAAACCAAGAGCAAGCATAATTTATAATGAAGAAAAACTAGAAGCCTTCCCAATTAGATCAGGGTAAAGCAAGGATGTCCATTATCAAGATTATTATTCAATATTGAATAAGAAATACTAGCTATAGGGAATAAGAAAAGAAAAAGAAATTGAAGTAATAAACACAGGCAATGAGAAAACAATCATTATTTTGCAGATAAGATGACATACTTAAAGAACTCTAGAAAATAAATTTAAAAACTAGTTGAAACAATTAACTTTAGCAAAGTTGCAGAATAGAAAATAAACACACATAAATCATTGGCATTTCTATTTATTACCAACAAAACTCAGCATGAAGTTATAAAAAAATTCCATTTAAAATAACTGCAGACAGCATAAAATACTTGCAAGTCTACCTGCGAAGACATACAAAGGACCTATATGAACACAATTATAAAATACTCTTCAGACAAAGACAGAGCTAAACAATTGAAAAATATTAATTGCTCATGGATAACCTGAGACAATATGATAAATGATAATGTTACTTAAATTAATTTATTCAGTGCCATGCCAATTAAACTATCAAAGAATTATTTTATAGAAAAAGAAAAAGTAATAACAAAATTGATCTAGAGGAACAAAAGGTCAAGACTATCAAAGGAAGCAATGAAAAAAAATGTGAATGAAGAGGGCCTAGAAGTACCAAATCTCAAACAATAGTAAAAAGCATTAAACATCAAAACAATTTGGTAATGGGTAAGAAATAGAATGACTGATCTGTGGAAAAAATTAGGTATACAATATGAAAAAGCAAATGAGCACAATAATCTATTGTTTGTTAAACCCAAAGATCCTAGCTATTGGCAAAAGAACCTACTATTTGAAGAAAAGTGCTGGGAAAACTGGGAAGTAGGATAGCTGAAACAGGGAACATACCAACTTTTCAAATCATATATTAAGATAAACAAAATGGGTACATGGTTTAGTCATAAAAGGTGATATCTAACTTAATTAGGGGAGCATGGAAGGAATTACCCATCAAATCTATGAAAAGAGAAAAAGTTCAAGACTAAACAAGAGTGAGAGGTTTGAGGAAGGTAAAATGGATCCTATAACTTACATGAAATTAAAATATATAAATTGAAAAACTAGAAGGAAAACAGGGGAAAGATTTGTGTAGCAAGTTTCTTGGAAAAAAAGTCTCATTTCTCAAATATGTAGAGAACTGAGTCAAATCTATCAAGATAGGAGGCATTCCTGAACTGATAAATGGTCAAAGAATATGGAAACGTAGTTTTTTTTATAGTGTGTGGAGTGAAATTCTAGGGAGGCTCATACCCCCTAAATCCCTCTAATGAGCAGACAGGAGAAGATGCTGGCAGAGTTCACATGGCTTTATTCAGAGGCTTGGGGGGGCAAAGAGTAAGGAATGTTGCCTGGGTCTAGACAACGTCCTCAGGAGGGGGGGCAAGTGTTGGGGGAGGGAGACAGAGACAGAGAAACAGAGAGACAGAGAGAGACAGAGAGACAGAGAAGCTTCACAGTCTGAGGTCCCAGAAACAGTGGCCCTGGATGCCTAGGTTTGCTCAGATTTTATAGGGATCCAAAACAATGCCATTTCCACTTTCCCCATCATCTATATCTTATTCTTCCCTCCTTCTATCCTCCTCAATCCTTTCCTAGTGCTTCTGATGTTTCTAAGCATATGGGAATATTCCTTAGGTTTGCAGTTTTAGTTGAGTTAGGGTTTTAGGTCTGTCCAAGGCTGAAACACTTTTAAAACATTTCTTTGTGCTATAGCATCTCAACATTTCTTGGGACATGTAGTCAAGATTATAACTTGTAAGTTTCAAGATTTCTCTCACAGGAATTAGGTTTTCCCTAAACTTCTTCCCATGGGTATAGAAGAAAGGGGAGGTGGTCTCTTAACCACATTTGAAAAAGAGTATATTAAAGACCTATATTAATATATATGTATAAAGCTTCTTGGAGAGGGGGTTCCTTTGACTCTTCAAAAGGAGAGATTGATATCTCCTAGTTAAGGGCACCTGACCACTATTTTTCCATAAGAAGTTGCCAATCTATGATTACTAATACTAATCAATGTATATTGGGGAATAATATACAAATTTCATCCCAAACAATAGTGAGAAATCAAAGTTATCAATAATCATGTAAAAAGATCTAACTCGCTAATAAGTTAATAACAATAATAATGATGATGTTTTAAAACGTTTAAAAGTTAGAGATATGCAAAGTAAAACACTCTGAGGCACCACCTCACACTTGTCAGATTGGTTAACATGACTGCAAAAGAAAATGACAAATGTTGAAAGGGAATTATGCAAATAGGTACACCACTGGTGAAGCTGTGAACTGAACTAACCATTCTGGAGAACAATTTGGGAACTATGCCCAAAGGGCTATAAAAATGTGCACAGCCTTTGACCTAGAAATACTACTAGAAGGTCTGTATATTAAGTAGATCAAAGAAAAGAAGAGGACTTACATACACAAAAACTTTTACAGCAATTCTTTTTGTGTTGGTAAAGAATTGGGAAATGACTGAACAAGTTTATATCATAGTAACAGGATGGAATAATATGGCAAAAGAAAGGAGTAGGGTATGGTTTCAGAAAACCTGGGAAGGCTTATATGAACTGATGCAAAGGGAAGTAAGCAGAATTAAGAAAACAATCTACAGAGTAATAGTGGTATTTATAATAAAGATAATCAACCGTAAAAAACATAGGAACTTTGGTCAATACAATGATCCACTACAACTCCAAAAGACTAATAATTAAAAATGTTAACCACCTTTATGTGGAGAACTGATGAATTTAAAAAGCAGAATGAAATTTATTTTTCTTCCCTTTAATTTTCTTGCTTTGTGGGAGTGAAGAGGTAGGGCATATGGCTAGTGTGGAAATGTTTTTCATGGTTTCGTTTGTGTAACGAAGATTGTATTTCTTGCTTTCTCAAAAGGTGAAGGAGGGGTTGAGGGAGGAAAGGAATTTGGAACTAAAAAAATGAGAATATCAAAACACATCTGGCACAATGGAAAGTGCTGGAATTTGAGTTTGGCAGATTTGGTTTCAAATTCAGCTTTAAATACTTATTAGCTGTGTGAGTATGGGTAAATCATTTAACCTCAGTTTCCTCATCTGTAAAAATGAGAATAATAATAGCAAC
This sequence comes from Monodelphis domestica, assembly GCF_027887165.1. NCBI lineage: Eukaryota > Metazoa > Chordata > Mammalia > Didelphimorphia > Didelphidae > Monodelphis > Monodelphis domestica. The sequence continues at coordinate 60,540,433 of NC_077233.1, read as the reverse complement.
TCTCTTTTTGTATTTTTGAGAATCACAATAATATTGGTAAAATATTTTGCATGTCTCAGAGTGCTATATAAATTTTTATATAACTTATCTGTAGACTGTGGGCAAGGAAGCAACAGAGGAAAATTTTTAAAGTACATAAGAAAGCTAGATATAATGATGGTATAGGCCTGCAATTCCTGCTATTGGAGAAAACTAAGTCTTCTGGATCACTTTAATTCAGGAGTTCTGAAAGGCAGTTAGAGCTAAAGCTAAAGGTCAGATAAATGGAGAAGTTTAACATTTCTTTGTTTATCAGCACTGGAATTGGGCCACTCCAGTTGCTGTGTATGGTGAGATAGGAAGACCCACTTTCAAAAACAAAAACAATAACAGAATAGAAAAGAATAGATAATGTGGTAAAGTCACAAAGGATTCAGAATAGAGGTGGAAGAGCAATCTTCCTCTGGTTCTAGGGACAAGGAAGTAAAGAGAGTTAAAGATAAAAATTTAGAGGAATAATGAACTACAATTTCATGATTTCCTTCATGACTTGAAAGCAGAAACAGGAGGTAGATAGCAGAAATTACCTAGAGTTGCAGATTACTAGAGTGAGAATGGCAGAAGGCTGAAGGGTAAAGAATTCAAGAAAAGTTATGGAATTCCCTGTTCAGACAGTTTAGATATAAGAATCATCTAGGGATAACTTGTAGTCAAGAGAGCTAAACTAGATGAATCTTAGATTCCTTTCACCTTTTAAGAGAGTTCTTCTTGATCTCTCTCAGAGGCAAGGGAGCAAAAAGATTTCTGAGTAAGAGTTCCCCTGCTGTGCAGCCTGTCAGTTGGTGACAGAAGGGTGTTGCTGCAAGTTGGTTAGTGAGTTGCAAGTATTTGGAAAGGGCTTTTGTCTCTGGGTCCCCTGGGTAGAGGAGTGTGTGGCTCACTCTGTCTGGGACTGACACTTTTCTAACTGACAGTTGGAGACAAAGAAACAGAATTAAGTCCTTAACAGCCTTATTGATTATTAATTAGCTTGGGTAGATAGATTAGTTAGAGAGTGAATAAATTATTAGATAGTCACAGTGTAGAGAAGTCTAGGCCTGAGTCTAGTCCTGGCAAAAGAAACTGCCCTCAAAGGCAAATAGATTTAGGGTTTTTTTTTAGAAAATTTTAGTTAGATTTGGGATCTTAGGTATAATTATAAGCTATTTTAAGGTTACTCTCACTTTCCTCCTTTCTATTTCCTATCTGTACTTTCCTAATAATAAACTAAGTGTTTTGTGTTTAAGAAACTGTTCTCCTGACTTTTGTTCAAACTCCTACCCCCAAAATTTAACCCTTCACATACCTCTCTTTCATTCCAATGTTTCAAAGACAAGGCATACCTACTTATTCTCTGAAAGATTTGATAATTAAAGCCAAGTAGAATATAATTATTAATAATGAATCAGGTATGAATTGACTTAATCAAATTACTAAAACAAATCTTAAGAGGTGGTTAAAAGAGAATGGACTAATAATACAAGAAAGGTGATGAAAAGTCAACAGCTCTTAAGCAATTCCTAAATATATATATATATATTGGTCTTGCCTCCATCCTGAGAGAATTTTTCTGGAAAAAGCTCTATCTCACAGATTCATTTTCTAAACTGCTACACTTACTTTTAAAATGAATGGATGGTCACAAGATATATAAAGTTTTGATTTGTCATGGGAGCTATGAGAAATGTGATATAATTCAACAATGCTATGATTTATAATGCCATTTACATAATTAAACAGATAGACTCAAGTGGCAAGAGGAATTATATATGGTTAATGGAGTTACAAAAGATAAAAAAAGCAAGTAAGTTAACGGCTGGAGTAGTTGTCAAGAGCCACACCTACTGAGGGGCACTGATGAACATTTAAAATTAGTCTATCTTAAAAAGATTTATCTGATGATTTTTAAGCAATGGCATAGTAGAAATAGTGCTGAATTTAGAATTCAAGGACCTGAGGTTGATTCTCATCTCTTACACTTACTACCTCAAAGTCATCGGAAAAGAGTCATTTTACCTCTTTGAGTCTCAGTTTTCTCATCTGCAAAAAAAGGAAGTTGCACTAAATTATCTCTGAGTTTCCATTAGACTCTAAGTCTATGATCCTAAGCTCTCTAACCTCAAATAGAGAAACACAAGAAACTGGTAGTCCTCTTATGGGGGAATGTAAGAATATCAACAATACCATAAAAGCTAAGCCCTATGCAGTTTGAAGAGGGCATGCTTGTACTGTGAATTTTAAAACTATGCCACCCTAATCAGACCATTCTTTAGAAGATGTGATTTAGCTATTTCCTGATCAGTAACAATGGAGATACTTGGAATAGCAGAATCAGGTCTTGGAAACTATATTTCTCCTCCCTTCTTAGTTTAACAAGATTTGGAAGGTCTGCATCAAACTAGAGATTTAATTATCTAAGGAAATGGCCTTCAACAGACATGTGCAGAAAAAAGGTCAGACCTCTGGGCTGTCCTAAGTCAAGCTAAATCATCATTGGTACAGATGAGATGCAGGAAAGTGATGTAAAACTGTCTATATAAGGCACATCACTTCCTCTCTCCTCCTTTTTCCCTGGAAAGGTGACTCTGGCTGAGAGTGTGCTAGGCTTTTCGACATCTTAGAGTGTTGGGTGGTGAGTTTTGCCCTTGAGCTGATTCAGGTTCGGGCATCTTAGCTCAGCCCCTTTGGAGGTCAGGCTGATTCTTTCCTCCTTCACACTCAAAACCTTACTTTCTAGATCTCCTAATCTTCCTGCCCGGTACTAGCCCCTTCCTTCTTCCTTCTTCTTAATCTCCTCTACTATATAAATTAAATCACCATAAAATTTCCAGCTGACTTGGGTGTTCATTAGGATTTTATAAGTAAAATCCTTGGCAACCAAAAAATATTATTACATTCAGTCTCAGCCATAATTTTAACCCTTATAGTACAACCAAACAAAAAGCATTTGAACAATGTTAATTTAAAATTAAAAACAATAAAAGCTTCAATTATTTTTATTCATTCAGTTAGTAAACATTTTTTAATCCTACCATACATATGGCATCCTATGCTTAACATTAAAAGATAACATTCTTGGGGGCAGCTAGATGGCTCACTGGATTGTGAGACAGACCTAGGGATGGGAGGTTCTAGGTTCAAATATGGTTCCAGATGCTTCCTAGTTGTGTAACCCCCAAGCAAGTCACTTAACCCCCATTGTCTAGCCCTTACCTCTCTTCTGCCTTGGAACCAACACACAATATTGGTTGTAAGACAGAAGGTAAGAGTTCTTTAAAAAAGATAACATTCTCCATTACACTGGAATTTTGAGTGGGAAACAGGTGACCACTCTGTCCATGAGATATAGAGGAGATTCATGCTTAAGCTATGGATCAGACTAAGCAAGTTCAGATTCTATACTACAATACAATGATAAATAAGACATATACTCTCTTCCTCAAAATCACTATCTAATATACTAGAATCATATCAAATCTCAGACTTCATCTTTCCAGGCTAAAAAATCTCATTTTTTAAAGTTGGCTTGTCCATAAGTCCCTGACATTTGAGTTGTCTTTTTCTAGTCTTCTCCAGGTCTTTTTTATCTTTCATGAGGAATACCCCACCATAAAAGTAGAACAGTCTAGATGCAGCTATACCACAGCTGTGTATAAGAGGAGAATATGCTTTCTATTTGATCTTCAAGTACTTTTCTTGAAATGGGAAAGGAAAGTTTATATAATGAAATTTATTCAGCCCTTTCTATATACACAAACAAAATATTCACATTGTGGAACCTGTTTTTAATGAGATGTTGATCTAAATGGAAACCAAATATAGGAAGAAATCCAATCTACAATTATGTTAATGATTTACATTTGATTCATTTCATAGGATATTAGAGTTTAAGCTGTAATAGATAGGCTCAAAAGTCATCTAGTTCAAACCCCTCCTTTTTGCAGATAAGAAAACAAAGGCCCAAAGAGATTAAATCGCTTCTTTAACCCCATATGGTTAGGATTCTAACCTTGTTTCCCTAACTACAAATCCAGTACTTTCTCCACCAATACCATACCATGCTGTGAATATTTGAATTCAACAAACATTTAAGTGCCTTCTACATACAAGGTACTGGCCAACTTGCTGCAAATACAAAGCAAAATAATCTTTGCATTCACAGTATTTACATACATTGAGGAGATATAACATATTCACAGATAATACACAATTATTTGCAGAGTGAAAGGTAACTTATTGGAGTGGAGATCAAGTATCAAGAGAAGTAAGAATGTGAGCTGAGTCTTGAAGGGTATGAGAGACCAGGTGGAGATGAGGAAGGAATACATTTTAGGCATAGAGGTTGGCCTCTACAGAGGCACTGTTTAGAAGATAGAATGATGCCCAAAGGGCGACAAAAGAATGTCTACCCTTTGATCCAGCCATAGCACTGCTGGGTCTGTACCCCAAAGAGATAATGGACAAAAAGACTTGTACAAAAATATTCATAGCTGCTCTCTTTGTGGAGGCCAAAAACTGGAAAACGAGGGGATGCCCATCAATTGGGGAATGGCTGAGCAAATTATGGTATATGTTGGTGATGGAATACTATTGTGCTAAAAGGAATAATAAAGTGGAGGAATTCCATGGAGACTCGAACAACCTCCAGGAAGTGATGCAGAGCGAGAGGAGCAGAACCAGGAGAACACTGTACACAGAGACTAATACACTGTGGTATAATCAAATGTAATGGACTTCTCCATTAGTAGTGGTGTAATGTCCCTGAACAATCTGCAGGGATCTAGGAGAAAAAACACTATTCATAAGCAAAGGATAAACTATGGGAATAGAAACACCGAGGAAAAGCAACTGCCTGACTACAGCGGTTGAGGGGACATGGCAGAGGAGAGACTCTAAACGAAACTCTAATGCAAATATTAACAACATGGAAATGGGTTCGAATCAAGAACACATGTGACACCCAGTGGAATCACGCATTGGCTATGGGGGGTGGGGAGGAGGAAAAGAAAATGATCTTTGTCTTTAATGAATAATGCTTGGAAATGATCAAATAAAATATTATTTAAAAAAAAAAGAAGATAGAATGATAAGTTCAAGGATCAGCTAATAGAGCAGCTTAAGCAAAAAAAACAGTGCATGAAGGGGAAAATATGAAATAAATCTGAAATAATAAGTTTCCATTGAAATAGCACTTTAAACTTTACAAAAGCTTTACACCCTTTATCGTGATACTAATTTTTTTTTAAACCACAGATAGATAATGTACAGGTATTAACTAATACTTTAACTTATTTTACAAAATAGGGAATAAACTCATATTTTAGTGATTCCTTCACAGATAGGAATTTTTCAGATATCTCTAGTACCATTTTGCCTTTGCCATTAGCTGAAATTGGGATTCACAGGGTTAACACAGCTAAAAAGTGATAAAGCTAAAATTCAAACCCAAGACTTTCTGACAATTAATCTACTGCTCTTTATACCATATTGCCTCTCCAAAAAGATATCTTGGAATTTCTTCACATTATGCCAAGTACCATGCCAGTTCATGGTATCAGAGGAGGGAAATTTTTAAAAAATGAAACATTCCCTATATAGCACTCTTTAGTACATCCTTTGAAGTATCATACAGTATAAGGAATCCTAACCAAAGGACTGGGGGTTCAAATCTAGCTCTACCATTGACTCCCCAGGAGACCTTGGGAAACCACTTCTCAATCTAGGGCATTGATTTCTTCTGTGACATGAGGGACTTGACTAAAAGACCTAGGGAACAGGGAAGGAAAGGAGATAAGAGGGGAAGAGATGGGAGGAAAATACATGGATGTAGATAATAGGGATTTCAAGTTTCATACACAATTCTCTTTTTCTGTTCTATGTATCTAGAAATGCCCTTTTTGTTTGGTGTCTGTTAAATTCAGAGAATAAAAATATATACGATAAAATGAGGGGTTGATAATCTCAATGTTCCTTCCAGCTCTAAAAAATGTATAATAAATGAGCAGTGCACGTATTTTTTTTTTCAGGTGTTTGGGACTTAACTTTGGAATTTTTTTTGAAGTTTATTTATTTATTTAATTAATTTGCAATATTTTTACTAATTGATTTATTTATTATTGATTAATATTTTATTTTATTATTAATATTAGAATATCTATGGTTACATGATTCATGTTCTTTCCCTCCCCTCCTCCCAATCACCTCTAATAGCCAACAAGCAATTCCACTGGGTTTCACATGTATCAATGATCAAGATCTATTTCCATATTGTTAATATATGCACTAGAGTGATCATTTAGAGTCTACATCCCCAATCATATCCCCATCAAATCATGTAATCAAGCAGTTGTTTTTCTTCTGTATTTCTACTCCCACAGTTCTTTCTCTGGATGTGGATAGGATTCTTTCTCGTAAGTCCCTCAGAATTGTCCTGGATCATTGCATTGCTACTAGCAGAGAAGTCCATTACATTTGATTATACCACAGTGTATCAGTCTCTGTGTATAATGTTCTCCTGGTTCTGTTCCTTTCACTCTGCATCAATTCCTGGAGGTCGTTCCAATTCACATGGAATCCCTCCAGTTCATTATTCCTTTCAGCACAACAGTATTCCATCACCAACAGATACCACAATCAAGCTATTATTTCCAACTGGTATTGTATCATAAGAGCAAGGGACTAGTTGCACAGCTAATGCCAAGGGAAAAATGCTACAGGAGGTATCTAAAAAATTCCTACTTGTGAAGTATCAATAAAAATATGAACTTGTTCCATATTTTACAAATTCCATGAAATCAAATTGTGACACATTGTGTTTACTTATAAAGATGGGAACCTGTATGCTCTTTAAAAAATATAATATTTCATTTTTTAGAAGCCACAAAAAAATATATTTTCACCTAATGAAAGTTGTGCTTCCTTACTTATCAGGTCCAAATAATCTGAATGTCAAAAAAAAAAGTAATTACAGTGACTCAAATATGTATGTATGTATCTATCTACCTACATATAAATGCATGTACACATGTTTACACAATACACATATAGAATTCCTGGAGAGCTCTGTAGAACTCTAGGGTTTCAAGAAACACAGTTTAAAACAAACACTATTTCTGATAACCTTGTATTCTTATCAAAGACTTTTCTATAATTCAAAAATATTACAGAATCATAACACATGGAAAAATCCAAGAGATTTTTTATATACGCATTCTAGACTCAGCCTTTACTTTGCTTTTATGGCCTTGAATAGTTCTTTTCACCTCTCTAGGCTCAAGATTTCTCATATGTAAATTCAAGGAATGAACTAAGTTATCTTTGAGGTTCTTTTAGCTCCAACAACCTATGGTTTCATTTTCAATCTAAAATCAAAACTACTAATTCACACCCCTGCTTTTGTTAGCCCAAATATATACCCAAAGGAAAATCCAGTGTCCCCTTAGCCATTCCAGTTTCTTATTAGCCCATTCCAGTTTCTCTCAGTCCTTGGGAAATGTTCCCCCCCCCCCTAAATCTTTTTCATTGATAACTGAAGCATATTTTTCTCTTATTCTGACCTTAGTAATGGAAAAACAGCTGCTCCACTGTCTTCCATGTTATAACTCTTCATCTATTTGATGAAGTTTGATACACCCTGCAGACCTCCCTTCCCCAGACTCTAGAATATGACAACTCATTACCAATGCCATGAACTCTCTAACCCCAGTAAGTAAGTGGCTTCATTTTCCCTGTGATTTCGGAAACAACTATCCCTGCAATAATTTTTTTTTTCCAACTGCTAGGTCAGCTTCCTAATCAAATGAATAGCCCTAAAGATAAGTCCATTTTTTGGAGGTTTTTTGTTGTTGTTGTTGTTTTTAACAAGGCTATTCTTTTATCTTCAAGGATAGAAAACTTTGGTAGCTCCTCCACAAAGGAGACTGGATCCTTAACGTTCTATAGGGGCTAAAAGCAAAATCTGTTTAATCAATCAATAAGCATTTTTTAGGCACCCATTATGTAACATGCCCTGGATAAGAGTGCAAAGAATGAAATAATTCTACTCACAAGGAGCATATTCAAATGGAAGAGACAACAGGTACAGAAAGGAATATATATAGCACAAAATTAAAGCAAATAAATACAAATATTTCAAGTAAATACAAATTATATAAAGTTTATGGGCTCAGGGGTAGGAGATAAGCACTCAAGTTCAGAGCTGCAGTTATATGTGAACAATAACTTCCCTTTCTAAACAACTGGGATAAATTTTGGCAGCTGAGTCAAGCAGAAATGAATGTTAGAAAAGGTGTTCCTGAACACCTATTCTGACTGTCTTCTCCACCATGTCCTTCTAAAATCCTAAAAGTGGCTCAGCTAATGGTATTAATTGGTTTTATTTCATAGCAAAATCTGAGAGACATGCATATCCTCATGGTTAAGTACAACTGGTCTCATCATCCAACCAGCAGAAATCAGCAGGTACCTGGTTCCCCAAATGTAAGATATAAATAGACGTAAGATATGAGAGCTTCTTGGGAAACTGTACCTGACCTAAAGTGTAGGTCAGAGTTATCAGAAAAATCTGACTTCCATAAGAGTAAGGGAATTGCAGTTCTAAACATTGGGACTTCTCTAATGAACAAGCTGGTCACTTCTCCTAGTGCTTGGTGCCTACTACATAGTCCCTGGCACATATTAGAGACTTAATATATGCTTACTGACTGATTGAATCTCCATTTTTAATTAAGGATTTCTAACACAGGACATTCACACATAGATAAATGACCTCTCTAAACCTATCTATGTTCCAGGTTAAAAATAAAATAAAATAAAAACAACAGTTTTTAGATCATTATACTTCTCATCTTCCATCTTAAGATTAGACCACTATCCAAAATCAGTGTTTTCCCACCAAAAGTGTATTATTGGTTTTTGGATGCTGGGATAATCTTAAGGTGAGTGGGGACTCTAGCATAATTATCTAATAGCTTTAAAAATAAAAAAAGAGTATTCCCATCTTTAGAGAACTTGCTAATCTATACATAGTGCTATGTTAGAATTCTTCAATTATAGATAGGGACAGAACACTTTCATCAACCCTTTCTGTCCCCCTTAGAAACAAAAGCCACTTTTGGACTACTTGACCCTATGTTGCCTGGTGGCATAGACTGGGTAGCAACCACTGCCATTGTGGCTTAGTGCCATGTATTTATGACACCTAGAACTCACTTCAACCAAAATGAACCATGCCAAAGTGTTTTAAGCCAGCAGATCAGAAAGGAAGAAACCTGGCATCCCCTTATCTCCTCCCACTGTTACTGAAATATAGACTTTGAAGACTCTGGGGATAAAAATTGGTATACATGTAAACAAGAAAAAAAAAACCAGAAAAAGCAAAGGGAAGTAAAAAATAAAAACAGAGGCAGTAGGTATTACTGATCAATATCTCAGAGGAAAACATTAGGCTCAAGGACATGCTCAAAACAAGCTCACAGCAGCTCTCAGTAGAAATGTTTTTTTCTTAAATCCTTCTTCTGATATTTGCATTTTGACTCTACCCTGGTGTTGGACACCATTCTACAAGTGACAACTACATTAGCCATGCAGCAAATTGAAGCATCAAGATTAAAAATGCCACATGAATTATGGTTATTAGTCCTGCTACTTTCTCCAAAAATCATCTTCTTTGCCCGGATGGAGTCAAAAGGACAGCTTGGCTCCCAGCTGCCCAAGCCTTACAAGTTAAAATGAACAAGGGAGAAAGACTTCTAACTGAGACTGTGGGACAGAATCCCACCTGTCCCACACATTTTTGTTGTTCAGTCATTTTTGCTTGTGGAGGTCCTTTGTAATCCCATTTAGGGTTTTATTGCTAGATAATGTTGTGGTTTGCCATTTCCTTCTCCAGTTTATTTTATAGATAAGGAATTGAAGCAAACAGGGTTAAGTGACTTGCCTGAGGTCATACAGTTACTGAATGTCTGAGGCTAGATGTGAACTTAGCAAGATAAGTCTTTCTGATTCCAGGCTTGGCACTCTATCCATTCATTCATTGCACTACCTAGCTCCCACAAATATACTCCACAGCAATAATCTAAAAAAGGCATCAACTGAATAATGATCAAGAAATTCCAAGAGAAACATCAGTAAGATCTTTCATTACGCCGAGGACTATACAAAAAGACAGCTGGAAGCTGAGAGTACTTAGAAGAGGTATCCAGCCAAGAAAGGTTGCATGAGCTCTGGTAGAGTGACCAAAAGCCTTTAGCAATATTCAAATAATAGAAGGACTCAAAAGAAAATGAAAGTCAACAGCAATATCCAGAAGAGGAAATGCCAACCCTAGAGCTCTTACTAGGCACATAGATGAATACAAAGAAGACATCAAGTGCATACCACTAGGTCCTTCTGGAAATTTATGCCATCCACTAAGTTAAGAAACACGGAATAGGTAAACCCAGAAAAATAGAGTAACTTCATAACAACTTCAATCAGAACCTCAAAGGAAAAATACAACAAGGACTACATGAGCACCCAGAATAAATGCAGCAAGATACTAAAAATTAAAATATAAGTGAAATAAGAGTTCTGGGGGAAAAGACTGGAAGGAGAACCGATGTAAACAGAAGATGGAAAACTTTACCCAAATAATAATATCAAAATAATGATAAATAAGAAAATGGAAAATATCTATTGGTCAAGAAGAAATCATTTAAGAATTATTGGATTACCTGAAAACCAAAAGCAAAAGGTCTGGATGCTATATATCAAAAAATCATAAATGAAAACTACCAAAATTTACAAGAATCACAAGGCAGAATAAATACAAAACATCTATTAGTTACTGCCTAAAAGAAACTCCAAAATAAAAGCTTATAAGTCACAGCCAAAATCTAAAGCTTCCATATTAAATAAAAAATACTTGAAACACCCAAAAAGAATCACAGTCAGAATTATACAAGACTTGTCAGCAACTATTATAAAGCAAAGAGATATTGGAAAACAATAATTCAAAAAGCAAAAGATAAAAGAGTTTTACCCAATAAGTCAGTTAGTCAACAAACAATTATTAATTCCTTACTATGTGTTATATAATGTGCTACGTTCTAGAAAAATTTACATTATAAAACTAAGCAAAATACTATAGCCTAATGGGGGGAAAATAGATCTTTCACCAAAATGAGAAGAGTATTTTCAAGCATTTCAGATAAAAAGACTAAAGTGAGTAGAAGCTATGAATTGAAAACACAGGATTCAACACAAACCTAGATAAATGAATATATTGAAGTAATTAGAAGGGGCTAGGCAATGATGGGTACTTACATTCTAATGAGAGAAGAAGAGAAAAATGTCTCTTCAAAATCCTAGTATCTTCAAGGGTCACAGAATTAGTTTAAGAAGACAACTGAAAAGACTTGGAGAGGGAAAAGATATACACAAAGAATAAGGAGAAAAGAGTCACAAAATCAGCTTCCACTTTGGAGAGTAAATCATGAGGAATAGGAAAGTTAAAAAGAAAGCATAAGGATCAGTGATTGGGGTCTTGGAAAGAGAAAGGCAGTGAAATGGAAGTAGATCACTGATACTGATAGTACTGCTCCTCTTCGATCTCTTACTTGTACAGAAGGCAAAAAGTGGAAAATGCAAAAGATATGGTGAAAGGAACTAAGTAATTAACACAATCATAACATTGAATTCAACTTGAATGAATTTACCCATAAAACAAAAGAAAATAGCAGAATGGATTGGAGAGTAGAATCCAATAATGTCATTTACAAGAAACATACATGAATCACTAACATTTACATAGATATCATATGAGGGACTGGAACAGAATTTATTATGCTTTAAGTGAACTAAAAAAAGTAAAGGTAGCAATCAAACAAGACAACAGTAAAAACAGAAACTATTAAAAGAGATAACTATGGAAACTACATTATGCTTAAAAGTATTATAAACAATTAAATGATATTGCTATTACATATAAATGTGTGTATATATTCATATATGTGTGTGTACAATGAATGGAATGACATTTAAGTATTTAAAGGGAAGAGTAATCAAATCACAAAGCTAGCAAAAGTACAATAATTGGGAATATCAAGGTACCTCGTGCAGACCTAGGCAAATCTAACAAAAACATAACAAGAAAGAAGCTTAAAGATCTGGTTTGATAGATTTCTGATTATTACTGTAACAGAAAGGAATATACATATTTCTCATCTCTGCATCTCACTTTTATAAAAATCGACCATGTATTAGAGCATAAAAATTTCACAAACAAAAGCAGAAATATTAAACATATCCTTTACTGACCAAAATGTAATAAAAATTATAATCAATAAAGCACTTTCAAAGAAAGGATTCAAACTTAAATGGAAATTAACAATCCTCAAGAATTGGTAAGTCAAAGAACAAATCATAAAAATAGATAATTTCATTAAAGAAAATAGCAACAATGAGGCAACATACCAAAAATTTGGGGGTGAGGACAAAATTGCCTTTAGGGAAAATTTTCTATTTCTAGAGACACTCAACAACCAAAGATAGAAAGAACAAATAAGTGAAATAATAATGTAACTTGAAAATCTAGAAAATGAGCAAACCAAAAACTCCTACAAAAAAACAGAAATCATGAAAATTAAATTAGCAAAATTGAAAGTAAAACAATGAATTGATAAAGAAAACTGTGAAAGGTTTAAAAAGCGAATAAACTTTTAGCTAATCTCATTTTTAAAAATAAGAGAACCAAGTTACCAATATAAAAATGGGAAAAAGGAGAAAAGGACCAGAATTTATTCATGTTATATAAAGTGTTTAAAACTATTAGGAAAAATATAAATTTTATATTTAATACTTAAATAGATCTATAATTTCATTAATTCAGGATATCTCTCCAAAGACATCGGAGATCAGAACCCAACTTCACCTGCTCAGTCTATAAAATTTATTTCTATGTCCTCCCAAAAATTAGTCACCAGGTGTCTACCTAAAATGCTGGAGGTCTTCCCCACTTTCTTCCAGTTTGGGGAGGGTACTGTTCATCTATCAACCCACACTTTTGGCAAGTGACCAGCCTCTCTTATTTTTCCATCATATGAATCTTTGATGACATATTTTACTGTTGTTCTATTTCAAAGTTCCTCATGGGTTATATAACTGCAGCCTACTCATGCTCACCATTCTTTCATTCTATGTTTTCATCCTTAGTTTTTCAAGCTGCAATTTTCCAAGTCTCATTAATTATAGAAATATCCGTATGAAGCCCATATTGAAAAAGATGGGCCTCTGATGGGAATCTTGGTATCAATAAAAAGTGCTTTGCAATTTCTCAAAAGCAATCTGGCTAACTATATCATATTATCAACAAAAATAATAAAAAGCATGATTATATCAATATACATATAAAATTTTTAACCAAATATGATACCAGTTTCTATTTAAAAAAAAAATTTTAAAGGACAGAAAAAATGTAAACCGTATCCAGTCATCTCATCTCCCTCCTGGCTGCACAAATTTTAGACTACGCTGGCTTTTCTACTATGTCTCTAGTAAACTCATCACTGGGAAATCTCATCATCTTGTAACATGTGGCTTTGTTACTCACACCTCATTAGTACTCTCTGTCCCTCTCAGTGGAGGGTAGAGCCAAAAACTCTTCCTTTTAAGAAGTGAAACTATATTGACATCTCATTTCCTCCCAGATACATTCAATTTGGACTTCTTTGACTTTTTTGGCAGCACTCATTTTGGATTCTTTAGAGTTCTACACCATTCCACTTCCCCCTTTTCAGCTTTCTTTTCTGTATTATCTTCTTCCACTAAATTGTAAACATCTTGAGGGGAGGGACTGTGTTTTCTTTTTTCTGTATTTATATCCCCAGCACTTAGAATGGTGCCTGGCACATAGCAGGTGTTTAATAAAGGTTTACTGATTACCATCTAAAACTAAGAGCTAGCATTGTAATGTTAAAATGCTCAAACCTTTCTTGTAAGATTAGGGGTAAAGAAGGATGTCCATCATCACCAATATTACTTCAAATGTGTCAGAAATTATAATTATGGAAATAAGACCTCCCAAAAAGAGAAAGAAATCTAAAACAAACAGGATATAAATTGAGGGGGGGGGGGTTGCAAAAGATATATGATTTAGAGAACCCTAGAGGTCAAATAACAACAAACTGAAGCAATTATTAACTTCATCAAAATGCAATAATATAAGATAGATCAATCTTTTCAATCTTTTCAATCAATCAATCTCAATGTCTTTTACAAATATATATACATACATAAATATATACGTGTGTGTGTGTGTGTGTGTGTGTGAATTGTCAGTGTGTGTGTGTGTGTGAATTGTAAGTAAAACCCAGCAGGATGAGATGGAAAGAGAAATTTCATTCAAAATAACTATGTAATGTATAAAATCTTTGGGAATCTACCTACTATGACATACACAGGAACTACATAAATACAACTGCAAAATACTTTATATAAATAGGTAGATTTACCTAATTAGAAATATATTAACTGCTCATTGTTGGACTATGCAAATGTAATTTTCAAACATTAAAAAAATTTTTAAACAAAATTTAAAAAATAATTTACTTATTCAGTCATACCAATAAGTCAATCTGGATTACTCAATATGTTCAAACTGAACTTATCTTTTCTCTTAAACCCTCCCCTCTATCAAATTTTCTGCTTTCTGTTGAAGGCACCACCATCCTTTCAGTTTGCAAAGTTCATAATCATAGCACTATCACATAAATATCCATTGCTAAGGGTGCAGCTGGGTAGCTCAGTGGATTGAGAGCCAAGCCTAGAGATGGGAGGTCCTGGGTTCAAATCTTCCCCCATACACTTCCCAGCTGTGTGACCCTGGGCAAGTCATTTAACCCCTATTGCCTAGCCCTTACCACTCTTCTGCCTTGGAACCAATACACATAGTATTGATTCCAAGATGGGAGGTAAGGGCTTTATTTAAAAAAAAAAAAAAACAAAATAAATAAATAAATAAATGTCTATTGCTAAATCCATAACATAACATAACATGATACTACTTCTTCCTAGTCACATAAGTTCCACCTTAATTCTGGCCTTCCTCATTGCTTACCTATATTATTACTACAGTGAAGAATTACCCTCCCTGCCTCAAGTCCCTCCTGCTCCAGTTCATCTCTGACACTGCTACAAAAGCCATTTTCCTAAAACACAGATTTGATCATAGGACTCTCCTATTCAGCCAACAGCAGGGGCTCCCTATTGCCTTTACAAATATAAACTCCTCTCTTAGCTTTAGTTCAACTTTGCCAGTCTCTTTTGATATCAGTCCTCTCCACCCTTTGGCCTCCCCTTCAACTCTGGGAGTCAGCTAGGCTAGTACTTTCTGTTTTTGTTACATGACACTCTATCTTACCTTTCCGTTCTGATGTACTGGCCATCACACATACCTAGAAAGCATTCCCTTTTCATCTCTGCATTTTATAGTTCCTCTTTTCCATGAAAATGAAGTTCACTCATTATCGTCTACATGTAGCCTTTCCTGATTTCCCCAACTACTATAGCTCTCCCTCCCAAACTATCTTATATTTAACTACTTTGTGTATATTTGTAATGATTTATTTTTATGTGTGTTATACATACATATTTATTTAGTATGTATTTGCTGTCTCCCTCACTTAGTTTGAAATCTCCTTGAGAGTAAAGATTGTTTTATTCTGTGTACTTGAATCCATAGTATCTAGCACAGTACCTGGCAAATACTAGATATTTAATAATTTGGTGTTTGATTGAAAGGGTTAATCCACAAATAATAACAGGTTATGTCATAATAATATTATAAATTTTATTTGGAGGAACAAAAAGGCAAGAATCTTGAAGGAAATAATTTTTTAAAGTAGAAAGGAAGGGAGCTTAACAGTAGCAGATTTCAAACCATACTATCAAGCAGCAATCATCAAAACTATTTGATACTTGTCAGAGAGAGAGAGAGAGGGGAAGAGAGAGAGAGACAGAGAGAAAGAAAAAAGAGAAAATGGAGCAAATTAGGAAGGTAAGATCCAGAATCAAATAAACAGTGGCACAATTTTTAATAAATCCAAAGACCTCAGCTACTAGAGTAAAAATTGTACTATTTCACAAAAACTGATAGGAAAACAAAACAAAAAAAAACATTCTGGAAGCCGTTAAACTGAAACTTATATCTTGTACTTTATACCATAATAAGTTCCAAAAGGATGTACCAGAAAGGCCCTCCTTCTATTGTGTTATTGCCTCACTGTCTCCCCCACACCACACTATCCCAGAACCCATCCAGCATTCTTCACTATTCACATGACTTGATTGAGATTGGAGTCACTCATTCCACTGCTTCTAGGTACATGAAGGACCACCAATCTTTACCATTTGCCCTGTATATATCCACGAACCGTCTCACCTATTAACTTATCCTAAGGTTCCCAGACCTTGCCAACTGCCCCTATGGTGCAGCTTAGACTTCCATGCCTTTCCATTGACCCTTGCAGCTGAATTTTACTTTTTATCTCCCCAATTGTATTATGTATTCCTTTTGAGCAAGGTCAGTCTAAATTTTTCTATTTGTAGCCCCAGAACTTAGCACGGTGCTTGGTAAATAATAAGCATAAAATAAGTATATTTTAATTCTCATTTTTTCATATAATAGCATATATCATAAACAAATTAAAGGAATAATAAAGGAATTATTTTTACCACTACAGAACTGGGAAGAATTATTGATAAAATAAAAAGATATAGAGGGAACAGCTGAGTAGCTCAGAGGATGGACAGCCAGGCCTAGAGACAGGAGATTCTAGGTTCAAATCTAGCCTCAGACACTTCCTAGCTGTGTGATCCTGGGCAAGTCACTTAACCCCCATTGTCTAGTCCTTATCACTCTTCTGCCTTGGAATCAATATGTAGTATTGATTCTAAGGTGGAAGGTAAAAGAATTAAGGGGGAAAAAAGATATAGAGAGGATGACAGCAAATAACACAGGCAATTTTAATAACATAAATTGAAAAGCTTTTGCTTTAAAAAATTATTGAAACTCAAATTAGAAAGGAAACAGTTAAATGGGGAAAAAACTTTGCAGCAGGCTTCTCTAATAAGTCTGCTATACCACAAATCTAGGGAATTGATTCGAAGTATATGAAGAATAATGATCATTCCCCAAAAGAAAGTCAAATATGAACAGATAGTTCTTTTTCTTTGTAAATATATTTTATTTTTACCTATTACATGTAATAACAAATTTCCACATAAGTTTTATAAAGTTATATATTTTTTTTTCTTTTTTTTTTAACCCTTACCTTCCGTCTTGGAGTCAACACTGTGTGTTGGCTCCAAGGCAGAAGAGTGGCAAGGGCTAGGCAATGGGGGTCAAGTGACTTGCTCAGGGTCACACAGCTGGGAAGTGTCTGAGGCCACATTTGAACCTAGGACCAACCATCTCTGGGCCTGGCTTTCAATCCACTGAGCTACTGAACTGCCCCCTTTAAAAAGTTATATAATCCAAATCATCTTCCTTCTTCTTCCCTTCCCTCCCTCCCCTCCCCATTTCTGGAGCTGGCAAACAATTCAATCTGGGATACACATGTATTATCATGCAAAACATATTTCTATATTGTCCACTTTTGTAAAATAACCCTATAAAAACAAGGCCCCAAAACAAAAACCCAAATAAACAAAGTTTGATCCTTTGATCTGTATTCCAACTCCAACAGTTCCTTCTTTGGAGGGAATGGCATTCTTTGTCATAAGTTCCTCAGAATTTTCCTGCATCATTGTATTGTTGAGAGTGGCTAAGTTTATCACAGTTGATCATTCCACAACATTGCTATTACCGTATATAATGTTCTCTTGGTTCTGCTTATTTCAGTCTGCATCAGTTCATGTAGGTCTTTCCAACTCTTTCTGAAATCATCCTGTTCATCATTTCCCACAGCACAATGGTATTCTAATCACCATTACATACCACAATTTGTTCAGTCATTCCCCAACTGATGGACATCCCTTCAATTCCAATTCTTTGCCACGACAAAAGAATATTTTCTTTTTCAGCTATAAATATTTTATATAGTAGGCCCTTCCCCATTCCCTTTTTTATCTTTTTGGAATACAGACCTAGTAGTAGTATTACTGGATCAAAGGGTCTGCATTGTTTTATAGCCCTTTAGTCATAGTTTCAGACTGCCTGGATCAGTTCACTACTCCACTAGCAATGCATTCGTGTCCCAAATTTGTAAACAGGCAATCCTTAAAAGAAAAGTTAGTTAAGTGGAGGAGTTCCATGGAGACTGGAACAACCTCTAGGAAGTGATGCAGAGCGAGAGGAGCAGAACCAGGAGAACATTGTACACAGAGACTAATACACTGTGGTATAATCGAACGTAATGGACTTCTCCATTAGTGGCGGTGTAATGTCCCTGAACAACTTGCAGGGATCCAGGAGAAAAAAACACCATTCATAAGCAAAGGATAAACTATGGGAGTGGAAACACCGAGAAAAAGCAACTGCCTGAATACAGCGGTTGAGGGGACATGACAGAGGAGAGACTCTAAATGAACACTCTAATGCAAATATTATCAACAAAGCAATGGGTTCAAATCAAGAAAACATCTAATGCCCAGTGGATTTACGCGTCGGCTATGAGGGGTGGGGGGGAGGAAAAGAAAATGATCTATGTCTTTAACGAATAATGCTTGGAAATGATCAAATAAAATATATTTAAAAAAAAAGAAAAAAAAAGAAAAGTTAGTTACTAACAACCATATGAAAAAAAAATGTTCCAAATCTCTAATAAGAGAAATACAAATTAAAACAACTCTGAGGCTACCTCATGCCCATCAGATTTGTGAAGATGGAGGAAAAAAAAAAGGAAAATGACAATTGCCAGCGAGGATAAAGGCAGGCAAGAGACATTAATGTGCTACTGTGGAGCTATGAATTGAGTCCAACCATTGTAGAAAGCAATTTTGAACTATACCCAAAAAGTCACTAAAATGCACATCCTTTAACCTAGCAATACCATTACTAAGCATATACCCTGAAGGGAAAGAAGAGGGAAAAGACTAAAATGTACAACAGTATCCATAGCAACAATTTATGCTTTTGCAAAGAATTGGAAACTAGAGGGGTAGCTATCAATTGGGGAATGGCTTTTAAAAATTATGGCATATAAATATAATAGACTATTATTATACCCTCAAAATGGTGAAAAGGCACATATTCAGAAAAATCTGAAAAGACCTATATGAGCTGATGAGCAAGGTGAGTAGGTCCAAGATACCATTTATACAATGACTAGAGAGCACTATGAAAAAAAAAAACAAATTTTGATCAATGGCCAATTACCTATCCAGAAAACCAAAGACTGAGTATATTTATTATCTCTTGTTAGAAAGAAAAAAAGACTAGAGTTGTAGAATGAAAATTATACTTTCAAACAAGATCAAAATGTGGTTTTATTTTGCTTGACTAGTATTATAAGAATGGGTTTGGGAGTGGGGTGGAAGGATGAGAATTGGGAGAGATGAAAGGTAGTAATAGATCTGATGCCAAAAAAAAATTAAAAGGAAGAAAAAACAAGTGTCATAATATCTTTTAAGAAAAACATTTAGAAGAGATCAGAAGTAGGTTCAGAGGACAAAAACAACAAATAAAACAGTTTTGGAACTCACTTGCAAAATTGATAATAGTGTAGCTAACATTTAAATGGTGCTCTAACATTTGAAAAGTGTATTCCATATGTTATCTCATTTGAGCCTCACAACCACCTTTTAAGGTGGTTTTAAAGATGAGGACACAGATTCAAAGAAACTAATTGATTAGTCCAGGGGAAGCCAGTTTGTAAGAATCTAAGGCAAAATTTAAACTCAGGTTTTCCTGATTCTAAGTCCAAAAGCTAAGTTGAATATAATGAGATTCATGGTTTGACGGTACAATTTTCTTTTTCTGTTCTTTGTATACAAAAATGTTCTTGTTTGCTAGAGTAAGAAGAATTCAGAATAAAGAATTTTAAAAAAATGTTAATGAACAAGAGTTATGACTCATAGCCCTATTCAGAATTCAGTTAAAGCCGATGAGATTGTAATTAATTCAGTTCACTACAATCTTAGTTAAAGTCCCTCATGTCCCTAAGCCCCAAACAATCTGCTTAGCAACACAAATGCAGCCCACCCACCATCAGGAAATCAGAATCTTTGTGTTTTGCAAAAGGGACCCAAGGAAGAGACAAGTATAGGGTACCACCAGCTACTGAGAAAATATTATGAAAGTTTTCCCATCTCTCTTCCTATCTGCCAACTAGGGAAAAGGTCTGTAAACCAATGGAGACATCTTTCTAAGTTTGGTCCCCAAATCTAGGCACCTAGAGGACAAATGCAAGAACTACTACTAAGCATACTAACATGACAATTGGCATTTTTCTTTGGTTCAAAGATTCGATGTTCCACCTCTTTTAATATTCCACTGTAGTAGCCACCACATACATACATCAAACCCTAATCCCATAACTATACCTTTCCTCCTAATTCATTTTCCTAGATGAAGTCTAGTTGCCATATGCAATCTGGTGCAGGTTACAGAAAAAGCCATGGCTAGATCATTGGCTAACCTCAAATATTCTGGCAGAAGGTGATGCCACTTACAATTAAAGCAGTCCCTTCTCAATGGCATTAGGAATCACACCAATATTGTTAGAGATGAGGCAGAATTTCCACCAACTCCTATTACTAACACAATAATGGGAGCTCCACAAAGGACAAACAAAAGCAAGAGATAAAAACAAGGAATGGAAAAAAACAACAACAACAACCATGTGGTACTATTTGCCTACCAAGCAATCTCAATAAGATTCCATCATAGTCTCTAATACCACAATTTTACACTCCTATAAACAAAGCTGAAGGAGGGGGAAACAGGGGGCCCCTCCCCAGCCAAGGCCAGACCTTCAAGCACAAACTTTGCATAAGGTCTTCCTCATTCCTTGGTGCAGCCTAGTGATGGGAGCAGGCAGAATGATGGCCCTCTGCTGCCACCCTGTGGGAACATGGCCCTAATGGCAGCATTCGGGGCCAAGGATTCACAGGGAAAGGACTCAGGCAAGCCAAATGTTTTCCGACAGCAAGGAATCAGGGATTCATTATGAACCTGTTCCATTTGTTCCAATACAAAAAAGGACTTAAAGTATACTTAGACATTGATATTCACATAACACCAAAGATTGCATTGGTTTCTGTGGCCAGAGCAACAAGTAAAAGTGACTAGCAAAAGGTCAATTGACAAATCAATGGCCAATCTTCGGCTTCAGAGGCTAACTGGTGATGCATCCCTACTTGGATATGTTCTACTTTGTCTGAGGGTTATCTGTATATATCTTTTCTCTCAGAAGACTGTATGTTCCTTAAGGGAAAGACTGTCTTATTATTCTTGGTATCCCTCCACCTCAGCACACATCTAACATAGAACCTTGTTCAAAGTAGGGACTCAAGAGAGACTCATGAGATCCAGCAGCTGCATGAGTCTTAGGTAAGTGTCAAAAACATTCCTGGTATGGCAACTGGATAGCACAAAGGCTAGAGTGCCAAGCCTGGAATTGGGAGAAACTGGGTTCAAATCTGGTCTCAGACACTTCCTATTTGTGTGATCAAATCACTTAACCACAATTGCCTATCCCTGGCTGCTCTTCTGCCTTAGAATTAAAACTAACCCAGAGGATATGGGTTTAAAAACAAACCAAAAAAAAATATCCCTAATACCAAACTCCCCTCAAGTCCCCTGATATGTCCTGAGAACTATGACCTGAAACATCCATTAAAGACAGAGCTGACAGATTGGCTAACATAACAGCAAAGGAAAGTAATAAATGTTGGAGGGTGTGTAGTAAAATTGGGACATTAATGCACTGCTGGTGGAGTTGTGAATTGATCCAACCATTCTGGAGGGCAATTTGGAACAATGCCCAAAGGGCGACAAAAGACTGTCTGCCCTTTGATCCAGCCATAGCACTGCTGGGTTTGTACCCCAAAGAGATCATAATATTCATAGCTACACTGTTTGTGGTGGAAAAAATTTGGAAAATGAGGGGTTGCCCTTCGATTAGGGAATGGCTGAACAAATTGTGGTATCTATTGGTGATGGAATACTATTGTGCTTAAAGGAATAATAAACTGGAACAACATGTGAACTGGAACAACCTCCAGGAAGTGATGCAGAGCGAAAGGAGCAGAACCAGGAGAACACTGTACACAGAGACTGATACACTGTGGTACAATCAAATGTAATGAACTTCTCTACTAGCAGCAATACAATGATCCATAACTATTCAGAGGAACTTATGAGAAAGAATGCTATCCACATTCAGAGGATAACTGCTTGATCACCTGGGTTGATGGGGATATGACTGGGGATGTAGACTCTAAATGATCAATCTAGGTACAAATATTAATAATATAGAAATAGGTCTTGATCAACGACACATGTTAAAACCCAGTGGAATTGCGCATCAAATATGAGAGGGGGTGGGGGAAGGGGAGGGAAAGAACATAAGCCTTGTAACCATGGAAAAATATTCTAAATCATCTAATTAAATAAAATTTTCACACAAAAAAATAAAAATAATGAGCAAAGGCTATATAGTAAAAAAAAAAACAGGGCAGAGCTGACTAAAGGAAAGGATACATAAGACACTGCACTACATTCTCAATCATGAAATGTAGCAGGATAGGCAATCTGCCACTCTAAGGGCCAACAAAAACTCTTCTGGCCTAATACCTTCCTCCCATTCTCAAGTAGATAGATTGCAAAATTTTCCTAGTTTCCTAAATGCAAAGCCCTTTGTGCAGTGGTTTAGTCACATATAAAAACAGCTCCATCTAACAAATGAGAGATCTCCATGTGAGAAAAGATATATCTTATTTTGTCAGAGAGAAGGGTTAGGAAGTGTTCCCACCTACTCCCAAATTAGGGTTGGTAGTATCCAATTCACAATGGCCTCAAACCTGTTACAAAATGCATCATAGAGGATGGGCTAGGTTCTCTGCAAGGCCCTGGAGTCACTTTGGACTGACCCAAAGGGACCAAAATAATGATGTAACCTTGAAGAGAAATCTGTTATCACTGTGATTCCTGTACCAAGGATGATCTGTACTAGGACCACACACTTTAGAGCAGGAGGAGACATTAAATATTATCTGGTTTAGAGGTTCTTAACCTCCTTTGTGTCATCATTGCCCCCTTGTTCAGGGAGGTGAAACATATGGATCCTTTCTCAGAATAATGTTCTCAAATGCATAAAGTAAAATGCATGAGATTACAAAGGAAGTTAATTATATTGAAACATAGTTATCAAAATACTCAGTCAACCATTTAATTTTACAGATGACAGAATTGAAGTCTTTGGTTACACCTTCAAGTTGACCCACCCAAGATTAGAAAAAGTCAAAAATTAAAAGATGGAGGTAAGCAGTCACCTGTTTACTACATAATTTGTCAGTCTAAAAACCCCTAGCAGCCAGACTCCAACTCCTACTATTCATCCAAATAGTTAGTACTTTCCTTTACAAGGAAAGCAGATCTTCCAACATAGGTTTCCAGTTTCATTTCAGCCTTGTATCCACCAAGGCAGAAACATAATGCTCATTTTAGGGGGCTAACAAGAAGGCTCAAGATAAAATCTGTTAGACTTTCAAAAAATGGCATAGTATTCTAATTATTTGTATTACATGTCTTATCCCCCTAATATACTGTCATCTTAGGGGACTGGAATCTTGTCTCATTAAGTCTTTTTTTTTCTCAAGCAAAAGGTCCAACAATAAATACATACTTAACTCAATGAAAACCCAACAAGGCTTGGAACTGAGAAAAATATCTCACCACAAATGAGGGGGAGGGAGGAGAAGGAAGGAAGGAAGGAAGGAAGGAAGGAAGGAAGGAAGGAAGGAAGGAAGGAAGGAAGGAAGGAAGGAAGGAAGGAAGGAAGGAAGGAAGGAAGGAAGGAAGGAAGGAAGGAAGGAAGGAAGGAAGGAAGGAAGGAAGGAAGGAAGGAAGGAAGGAAGGAAGGAAGGAAGGAAGGAAGGAAGGAAGGAAGGAAGGAAGGAAGGAAGGAAGGAAGGAAGGAAGGAAGGAAGGAAGGAAGGAAGGAAGGAAGGAAGGAAGGAAGGAAGGAAGGAAGGAAGGGAAGGAAGGAAGGAAGGGAAGGAGGGAAGGAAGGGAAGGAGGGAGGGAGGGAGGAAGGAAGGAAGGAAGGGAGGAAGGGAAGGAGGGAGGGAGGGAAGGAGGGAGGGAGGGAGGGAGGGAGGGAGGGAGGGAGGAACAAAGTACAAATGAACGAACAAACGAATTAAAAAGAAACACATAGAAAAAATGTGAAGTATAAAAAAATTTCTTCATCATTTCCTCTCTGCCCTTATGGTTCCACTGGGAACTCAAAAGACTAATAATATGGTAGGGAGAAACCAAAGGGCTAAACCAGAGTCCCAGGGACAGCCTAGAACACAAACTGCCCTCAACAAGCAGAATCACCCAGCAAAGGAAAAGAAATTCAGAAATTGTGACAGTGCCTCCACAAAGGCAAATTCATAGATTTCTCATGCTGGTCCACCTGTTTGAGTTAACTTTCATTTCATGATGACAGATGGGTTACTGCTAATGAGCTGGATTTAACTGGGAGAAAGGAAAGCAAGGGCTCAACATTAAGTAAATTAACTTTAAAGCCAGAGTGGCATGTACCCATTAGGAAGAACAGTTAGAGAAGAGTACATAGGTTGAACAAGGTAACACCAATTCTAATCTAGCACAAGCTTCTCAGCATTAGGACCCTGAGAGAAGCTATTCCAAGTGAAGGATTTTCAACAAGAATCTAAACTCATGCCCACTGATTCTGAGCAAGTTTGATCCAACTTCTGGCCTAATCTTCTATCCATACCAATTCTAGCACCTGGGGTGCTAGCAACATTTTTGTTCCTCTGCATACCCAATAACATCTACTCTAGTGGAGAACTTGCTCTATAAGGTTTAGCAAGAAAGAACATGACCAAATTTGGATAGATATATGATTCAGCACACTTAACTCCATATACCCTGGGAAATGAGTATATAAAGGCTCAGTTGAAGCCCTTGGAAAAGCTGGCTTGCTGCAGTGCAAAAAATGTCAAGGATAACCATCTACCCTCCCCCATCCTCCCAAAGAAGTCTACTCTCATCCCATTCCAAACATCAAAGAGATCTTTTCTCTCCTCAATCCAATCCATTCTTCATTTAGTTGTTAAATTAATCTTCCTAAAAACCCAAGTTTGCAAGATAAACTCAGAATGGGTGAATGACTTGAATATAAAGAAGGAAACAATAAGTAAATTAGGTGAACACTGAATAGTATACTTGTCAGATCTTTGGGAAAAGAATGATTTTAAGACCAAGCAATAGTAAGAAAAATTACAAAATGTAAAATAAATAATTTTGACTACATCAAATTAAAAAGTTTTTGTACAAACAAAACCAATGCAACCAAAATCAGAAGGGTGCACCAAATTGAGGGAAAAATCATTATAACAAAAACCTCTGACAAAGGTCTAAATACTCAAATTTATAAGGAGCTAAATCAATTATTCAAAAAATCAAGCCATTCCCCAATTGGTAAATGGGGAAGGGACATGAATAGGCAGTTTTCAGATAAAGAAATCAAAACTATTAATAGGCACATGAGAAAGTGTTCTCAATTTCTTACAATCAGAGAGATGCAAATTAAAACAACTCTGAGGTATCACCTCACACCTAGCAGATTGGCTAACATAACAGCAAAGGAAAGTAGTGAATGCTAGAGGGGATGTGGCAAAGTAGGGACACTAATTCATTGATGGTGGGGTTGTGAATTGATCCAACCATTCTGGAGGGCAATTTGGAACTATGCCCAAAGGGCGACAAAAGACTGTCTGCCCTATGATCCAGCCATATCACTGCTGGGCTTGTACCCCAAAGAGATAATAAGAAAAAAGACGTGTACAAGAATATTCATAGCAGCCCTCTTTGTGGTGGACAAAAATTGGAAAATGAGGGGATGCCCTTCAGTTGGAGAATGGTTAAACAAATTGTGGTATATGTTGGTGATGGAATACTATTGTGCTAAAAGCAATAACAAAGTGGAGGAATTCCATGGAGTCTGGAACAATCTCCAGGAAGTGATGCAGAGGGAGAGGAGCAGAACCAGGAAAACATTATACACAGAGACTGACACACTGTGGTACAATCGAACATAATGGACTTCTCCATTAGTGTCAATGCAATGTCCCCGAACAATCTGCACGGATCTAGGAGAAAAAACACTATCCACAAGCAGAGGACAAACTGTGGGAGTAAAAACACCAAGGAAAACCAACTGCTAGACTACAGGGGCTGAGAGGAAATGACTGAGGAGAGACTCTAAAAGAACACTCTGGTGCAAATACCAACAACATGGAAATGGGTTCAAATCAAGAACACTTGTGATACCCAGTGGAATCGCGTGTCAGCTACGGGACGGGGGTGGGGGGGTGTGGGGGGGGGGGAGGAGAAAAAGGATCTTTGTCTCCAATGAATAATGCTCGGAAATGACCAAATAAAATAATGTTTAAAAAATTAAAAAATAATAAATAAAATGAAAAAAAGAAATCAAAACTATTAATAAGCACATGAAAAAGTGCTCTAAATATCTAATAATCAGAGAAATGCAAATCAAAACAACTCTGAGGTATCACCTCACACCTAGCAGATTGGCTAACATGATAGTAAGGAAAGTAATAAATACTGGAAGGGGTGAGGCAAAATTGGGACATTAATACATTGCTGGTGGAGTTGTGAATTGATCCAACCATTCTGGATGGCAATTTGGAACTATGCCCAAAGGGCACTAAAAGTCTGTTTGCCCTCTGCCATCCATAGCACTGCTGGGTTTGTACCCCCAAAGAGATCATAAGGAAAAAGACTTGTACAAAAATATTTATAGCCTCACTCTTTGTGGTGGCAAAAAATTGGAAAATGAGGGGATGCCCTCTGATTGGGAAATGGCTGAACAAGTTGTGGTATATGTTGGTCATAGAATACTATTGTGCTCAAAGGAATAATGAACTGGAGGAATTCCATGTGAATTAGAACAACCTCCAGGAATTGATGCAGAGTGAGGGGAGCAAAACCAGGAGAACAGGGACTGATACACTGTGGTACAATGAAATGTAACAGACTTCTCTACTAGCAGCAATGTAGTGATCCAGGACAATTTGGAGGGGCTATGAGAAAGAATGCTCTCCACATCCAGAGGAAAAACTGTGGGAGTAGAAACATAGAAGAAAAACAATTGCTTGATCACATGGGTTGATGGGGATATAGAATCTAAATCACCCTAGTGCAAGTATCAATAATATGGAAATAGGTCTTGATCAATGACATATGTAAACCCAGTAGAATTAAGCATTGGCTACAGGAGGGGTTGGGGGAAGGAGAGGGAAAGAACACAACTCTTGTAACCACGGAAAAATATTCTAAATTAATTAATTAAATACAATTTTCCAAATTAAAAAAACAAAAAACAAAAAACAAATGAACAAACAAAAACAAAAACCCAGGTTTGACCATGTCACACCTCCTCACACCACCACCACCACTACGCTGGCCCATTCAATGAACTCCAGGATAAAATATAAGATCCTTTGACTTTTAAACCCCTTCATTAACCTGGGTCCACCCTACCCTTCCAGTCTTCTTATACCTTCTTCTCTTCCATTTACTCTGTAATCTAATGATATTGTTCTACTTCCCAACTCTGGGTATTTTCAGTGGCTGTTCTCTGTGCCTAGAATTCTCATCCTGCTCAGCTTCATATCCAGCCTTCTTCTATAAGCTTCAGATCATAGCTAACCTTCTTTCTTTTCCAAGAAGCCTTTCTCCATCCTCACTCTAATTCAAGCACCTTACCACTATGATTAGTTCCAGTTTTTCCTGTTTATATCTTCTTTGTCATCTTCCCCTTTTACTGAGCATTAAAAGCAAGGCCTGTTTTCTGTTTCTTTGTATCTCTAGTACTTAGCACAGTGCCAGGCACATAGTAATTGCTTAACAAATGCTTGTTGATTTGACTTGACTTGAGCCTAGAGAGAGCTGCTCAGTGTGTGTCTTTTGGGGCCATTAACCTGATCCTTTTTCTCTACACTACTAAATTTGGAGAACCAAGACATTATCATAGTAGAAGGATCGAATTTTTTAAAAAAACAAGGCAATGTGGGCCAGAAATCAAGGCCCTAAAACAAGAATGTTGGCCAGGTTTCTGGGCAGAGAATCAGAAACTCCAATGGTGGATTCACTGATTCTCTTTTTAATTATTCCTTTATAAACTCACCACTTATTTCTTCTCTTGCTGAGTGCCTTAGATACTGGAACAGAGAAAGAAATAGAGAACTAAAATTCCCCTAACTAAGCATAGACCACAAAGAAGATGTAGGGAACAGAGAGTCAACCACAAAAGTATGGGAATGAATTTATAGAGAGAACATTCCAAAGACAGAAATGAGTTGAAATAAGCAAGAAGAATTGAGGTTTGATGGAGTGAAGTAACTCCTGGTCCTTGCATACCTCTTCTACTAGAAACCTTCAAACAACTTCGTTTTATATGGCTACCTGGAAAGAGAGCCCTTTAGAGGGATGGATAGCTACTCAACAAATCACATGATAAATCAATAAACATTTAAGGGCTTACGATATGCCAAGTATATCAACCTCAATTTCTATCCAGATGTCCCTAACCCATTTTAATGACCTCCTGCTAGGGATCATTCCTCACACCAGAATGTGTTGGGCCGTGGGTAGAGACAAGGTGAGGTCATCAGTTCCTATTAGATGTCAGAATTAAAAGCTTCTACTACTCCAAGAAATCCTTAGCTATCAAAGCTACCCGCTCATTTAAGCCTATGATTCCCAAAATTTTTTCATTCCATGATCCTTTCATGATACACCCATATAGGCACCACAACCAAGGTCATTTTCAAGCACTTACTACATGCAGAGCACTGAATACACAATCTTTCCACTCCTCTGGATACCATATTGCAGATTTTCCAATATGTCAGATTATAAACACAATGAAGTCAAAGACTACACATAAAACTTGTCCTCTATTACTCTCTACAATGCTTGGCACAAAGTATAAATAAACACTGATTAGTTGCAAATCATATCTCAGCACCTACAGAAACAATTACCAGGACCTACCAATTTTCAGTAACAAAATATTATCTGTTTAGCAATTATGGTACAAAAAGTACTGGGCTAAATTTGGCATGAACTCATTGCCAAGAAAATAATGTCCAAACTGTGTGGCATAATATTGAAGGCTCCCTAAGACCTGACTCTGGTCTGTGTTTTCAAGTTATCCCTTTTTATTCCCCCTTTCACATACATATATTTTCCCCATCAAGCTGTCCCATTTCTGCAGTATTTACTTTTCCCAGAATGGACCCACCATTCTCTCAGCCCAGGATGATTTTTCCCTATTACTTCTGTAGGTCACATTCTTCAAGTCCCACACCAAATGTTGAGTCCTCCAAGAAGCTTTGTTCTTGCTCCTCTTCAATCCCATAGCACTTAGCCCACAGTTTTCCTATAGCATTTACATTCTCCTCTGTATTGTAGGTCTTTTTGTTTATCTTTAGTCCTATGTCACTTACTAAACTATAAGCTCAAGAACAGATAGAGTCTCTATCTGTGAATGCCTTGAGATCAGGTGCTCAATAACTGCTTTTTAAGTAGCTACTTCTATTCTCATTTACTATCTCTGCCTTTCTTTTTATCTCCCTCTCTCTTTTTCTCTCTCTTCTGTGTGTGTATGGGGGGGTGGGTGTCTATTTCTTTCTGTATTTCTCTCTTCTCACTCCTCCCTCCCAATATAGCATCCATACAAATAGATCTGGAAATTTTCTTATGGGGGGATGGCCACAGACACACAGCTCCCTGCCTGAGAGAGAATCTGGTTCCATATCCCAAGATTCACTGAGGACTTGTCTGGGATTTACAGGAGTGCCCTTATTGACAGGGGCCCACTGGAGATATTTTAGGTTTTCATTACATAAACCCTATCCATTTTCTGTAAATTAGCTGGAGGTAGAATCTTCTAAAGTTCTAAGAAGTATATAGATTTCAGATTGGAGTCTGACTGTCAAACTTCTTATAGAGATGGAGAAAGATTATATAGTTAAAATGATGTTAATTAATAAGGGGAAGTTCTCTATCTGGCCCTCAGAAGAGTCTGGGTCTCTCCCTGACATTTTATCTGAAAGACTGTTTCTTCATAAGTTGATTTGATCATTTTTCTTCATACAAATATTATTCTCTTAATACTTTCAGCAACCCAACTGTTCACTTATAAAAGTACCTCAAATTTACATTTACACAAAATTAGAAGGAATATATCCAGAGAGGGGAAAAGTTTAGGTTCAGCTCTCTCCTGTGTGGCCCTTCCCTTCTTTGGATCAATGTTTTTCTCAGCAAAAAAAGAAAATAGATGATGACTTTCAAGGTCCTATGACCCTCTAAAATTCTATGATCTTGTGCTTTAAAAAAAAGTGTGTTAGTCTTTGGGTTTTTTTGTTGTTGTTTTTGCTCAATGAGAATAATTAAAGAATAAGGATGACATATTAATTCTAAAGGAAGAAAAATTAGAATGGAGGTGGGGAGAAAAGAGGAAGCGAGAAGTAAGAGTTTCAAAGCAGAGTCTATAATAAAGAATCATGGTAGCTATAAAATTCAAGTCTTGGCACTGGTTAGTTTAAAAAATGTTTTTTGAGATATCTTCAGGGAAGTTAATGGAGCCCTAGATGTCAAAACTGAAGAATAATCATGGGGAAGTTGTACAGATGTATGTGTAATTAGAATTTTGTACCCAAGGACTCTGTTTCCCAGAATCCCACTCTCATCCTTACTTTATATCCTTACATTTTGGAGATAAAGTTTCTGTAACCCTGCCCCCTCTTCTCTCATCTCCTGAGAACACAGTCGGGAAAAGCTGCTCTTTACTCAGGCTTTACTTTTGTCATTTTATTTCCTCTACTTCAAGTGATTATTAATAAATCTTATAAAATATAGTACTTGGAGCTACTGGATATTAATTTTAATCTTACATGTAGAATCACAGTGTGGGGAAGGGAAAGGTTCAGAGTTCTTGAAACATTGTCACCAGATAGACCCACATCCCAGGGTGTGGCCTTCCCAGATTTCTCTTTAGCTAAGAAGCTTCCAGGTTCTCTCAAAAGCTTTGATTAATTCCACTATTGTAATAATTACCATTTAATCTAGAGGAAAGATTATTTTAACCACTTACTACCTGGATAACTGCAAATCACTTAACCTTTAAAATCTTGAAAAGTGGTATAATGGATGGAGAGCTGGGCCTGTAGTCAAGCATTCCTGAGTTCAAATTCTACTACCAGCATTTGCTAGCTCTGTAACTATAGTCAAGTCATACAACCCCTGCAGGCCACAGTTAGCTCATGTATAAAGTGGGGATAACAATATCTCTATTACCTACATCACAGGAATTTTACAAAGTTTAATACATTCTACATAACTAGTTACAGTTTTCCCATCTATAAAATGATTGGGGTTTAAATAAAATTTCCACCAAAAAAAAAAGACAAAAATAAGTTATGGGGGTGAAGATGACCTCTAAGGCCCTTCCAACCCCAGAATCCATGACCTATGATTTATAGGATCCAAAGTAACCTTGCAAATAATTTTTAAAGACCTTTATATCCATATAGCATTTTACTAGCCTTCTAATTGTTTTTCCCAGCTCTTCCTCTAAATAACAATGTCCTTGACATGATACAGCTGAGAAGCTAGCACTATTAATTTAAAAGAATACAATACCAATAATTGTCTCTAACTTATCGTTATCAAAATACTTACCACCCATAGGTGATTTTCAGCTCCAGAACTAAGAGATCACTGCTTATTTATATGCACTAAATCCATTTGCATAAACTAGTATGGGTAACAGCCTGTAGGCAAGAATCACACCAATGCTTTACTATGTTCCCTGACTTTACTCTATCGGTTTAAAAAAAATAAGAAGACAACTACCTGCTTTCAGACTTTTCACAGAGGACAGAGGGAAAATGTCTTCAAAAGCTTGTAACTTCTTTGAACAAAGAGAACTCAAAGCACAATAATTTATAAACAAGTTTCATTTCAACTGGTTAACAAGGGCCAAAAGATAATGCAGAAACATACTAGGTGTTAAGCAATTCAGTACTCCATGGGCAAGTCTTTCCAGTATACATACATACCCTCTCCACAAAGGCTAGTTAAATCCTTCTTTCAGCACCCAGGCAGAACGCCTGAGCACTGCTTGTGCAGCAATGGATTAAATCAAAAATCCTGAAGCAGCAAAACTCACTCCTCTGGAGTGAAGATTAAGGAAACACTGCACTGAATCAAGAGGAAAAATAAGAGAAAAAAAGAAAAAACCCAGTGCCACACACCCAGCCGCCTGAGAGTTAGCATTCTTACTCGTTTCTCATCAAAAACCTCTTCGGAGGAGGTTAAGCACACAATAGACTATCGAAAGCACCAGCCAGCGTGGCTGCTTGAAATTCCACACATGTGCCTTGGCAATGTATTTCTATTAATGTCCAGCGTGTGTCAGCGTGAAGATAAGGTACCAACATCATGTCCAACCAGCCAGCTAGAGAATGGGCCCCGTGTTCAACATTGTCTGATACTTAGGAGCCGGAAGAACAGAGGCTCTTTAGCAAAACTTGCCCCATACACACTTATGCCCCCAAACACCAATGCAAAGGGAGGAGCACTGCAATAAGGGGCACACAAATCTTGCCAAGGCAGGCATCCTGTGGCTCTAGGGAGAAAGAGGAAAGAATGAGACTGGGGGGGGGGGGGGGGGGAGAGTAGGATAAGCAAGCAAGGAACAGGTGTTAAGAGAGAGGCAAGGGAAACCAAACATCTACAAAGTCTATTGAAGAAATTCTACTATTGCTGCTCTGTGGGAATGCCTGGCTTTCTGAAAAATACTCACTACATCTGTCAAATGAGGGGGGTCAGAATAGATGATCTTTAAGGTCCATTTCTAATTCTAACATTCTTTTATGCATTGAGAGAAAATGACAGGGAAAGAATGCAAAAAGCTACCAGTGAAATTTACTAAACAATTCTACTTGGTTTTAGCTTTCTGGATGCTCAATTAGAAACAAATGTCTCTGGCATAGCTGTTATCCTGACTTTGCCCTAACATTCTACTTTCTCGACTCCTTATGCGAAGAATCCATAAGGCAAGATCTATTGGGTTTTGATGAATAAGGAGAATATAACAATTAGATTGAAGGGTGAAGATGGATGTTTAAAATGTAAGTATATATAAAGCTATCACGAAGAGTAAGGATAGTGGCAGCCCACACCACCTATTCTTCTCAGTCCCTATGTGATGAAAAGACACATAAAAAGGTACTCCAGCACAGGCAATCACCAAAAAAAAGTTACGAAGTTAGCCACCAAAACTAGCAACAGTCCTACAAAAACAAATTAATCTTGAGAGTTGGGAGATAACCAACAGGACGCTGAAGGTGCCTTTTTTAGAATAAAGCAATTGTAATGAAAAGATTTATTGCAAATGCTTATGATAAATGGTTCTAACACTAGAGAGAAAGGTGAGAAAATAGGAAACAGAACATCATTGCTTCCTCCTTTATAAGTTTTTCATTCCATAAGGGGAAATGATCACTTAATTCAATTCTTTGGTCTTATTGCAAAACACATGCCCCAAAGAATGGGTTCAGAGAGAGGAGGAAGGAGGCACCATAACCAGAAGATCTAACAGGAATACAGACTATCAACAAAATGGGAAGGTTTCTGTAGCCACCATGTACAAGTTACTTCTCTCTCAGGAAAAAGCATTAGTCATCTACCTTCTATCCTCTGGGACTCAATTTCCTCATTTGTAAAATGAGGATAAAAATTCTGACCCCTTCGACCTCTGAGATTGTTGTGAAGAAAGTACACTGCAAACCTTAAAATATTACATGTATTAATGATTATTAGTCTTTCCTTCCACTCCCTTTTTTGTTTGCCCTTTCTAATAATTTACCTCATATCAATATCCAATGATGAGAATTATCTGGCAAGGCAAACACAATCTGTTTAATTGATAAATCCAAAGCATTATTATATAAAAGGATAAAGTAAGATCTAAGTCTCTCAAAGTACATGAAAAGAGTTTAGAGAAACCATCATTAGAGAAACCAACCATTCCTTTCCTAGTCCTTCATGTCTGTAACTATATATTTTGCCAATCATGCCGAGCCAATGAAAAAATAAGGAGAAAACAAATAAGGGGAAGGAGGAAGGAAGGGACACAGGAAAAACCTATATTCAACTATATCTGGAGACAGGAGCCACAGTATTAGACAGTGGAGTAGATAATTATCTCTCATTCTTTTTCCTTTTTCTTAATAATAAATCTCTTAAAATGCTAGCCTTCTCTAACTATAGGAATCTAATAAAGGTTGCCTTTAGAACTAAAAGGACATGGCCTCTAGCCTAATACCTAACTTCAGCTCTAAAGGGAAATAGAGTGACAAGAATTAAGAGAACAAAAGTAGATGTGCATGACTTTTATGACAAGTAAAAATGCTTAGAGTTTATTTCTGACATCTGCATATATTAGTTCTAGAATACTGCCAAGAGTATAAGACTAAGGAATCATTATAGGACTCATGTTCTTCAGACAAAATGAGAAATCAAGTTAAATCAACAAGCATTTAATAAGCATCAGCTATTTGTCAGGCATTTTGCTGAGAATTGGACATACAAAGAAAGGTAAAAACAGTGCCTACCCGCAAATAACTTGAAATTGAATGGAGAAGACAGTATGCAAATAACTATGTACAAACAAGATATAAAAAGAATAAATTAGAGATAATATCAAAGGAAAGGAACTATAATTAAGAAGAATCAGAAAAGACTGTTTGGAGAAAAAGGGGGTTTATTGAGACTTGAAAGAAGCCAGGGAAATCAGGAAGCAGAGACAAGGTGGGAAAGATTTCCAGGCCAAAGCCGTGAAAATGAACAGTCAGAAGATGCAGTGTCTTACTCAAAGAATAATACATGTAAACTGACAGTGCTAAAGGAGGACTTCACTTCCAATAGAGGCCTATGCTGCAAAGATGGCATATCACTAGCAGGTACCTCCAAGAGTAAAGCAACCCATTCCATTGCTGAGTGGTTTCCCAGCTTACTCAGAAGCTAGGCTGGCTCAACCCTGGAACTCAATCTGTCAGGTGTCTAACTTCCCCATTACTCACATGCTCCATCCTTTCCTCACCTCATTTACCTTCAAAAGGACACCAGTTCTGAAGTTATAAGACAAAAATCTTTTAAAAAAACTTCTTTTAATAACATTAGCAGTTGCAACTTATCACCTAAAGACCTGCAAAACCATCATGCCATAAAGCAAAATATTGGCATTTGTTTCTTTTATTCCTCAGTCAGAAAAAGAGATTTATTCTCTTCAGAGTATATCATATATATAATCCCTACTCAATACTTGTTAGAGGGAATCTACAGCTCAAGTCCCTCAAGACTCATCAAGCTTAAAAGAGGACCAATTGTAGTCTGTTAAAGGGCAGTGGTATCCCTCCAGGGGGTTGGGAGGAGAACCTTTCTCAACGTCCCTTCCAGCTCTCAGCTCCAGCTGTCAGCCTCTTTAGCTCATCCCCAGTGCTAAAAGACATTTTTGTAGACATGCGATCTGCTAATTAGAAGCAATGACACTAGGATTGGAACCGCAATCAGCCATTTGCCTAACAAAGTTAGCAGCTAATGAGAATTTCCAGCTTCTGTCAGCATACAGCAAGAGGTCACCTGAGCTATATGCTATTGGTAGAAGAGGAAAAAATAAAGGAATCTGCAGACTTGAGATTTGGTAATGGGTGGAAAGGGGAAAAAATACAGATTTTAAAATGGTTCTGCAAAATCCCAAAGACAACTAACTCCAACATTAAAAACAATTTGTGGTATTGACTGGTTAAGTGAAAGAAATTGAATTTACATCTTTTACTAGACAAAGAAAGTGGGATCTAATACATTCTCCCCAGAAGCAGGCCCTATTTGAGACAGATTTGTAGGGCTAAAATCCTCTAAATTCAACCTAGAAAGACTAGACAGCTGGCAACTCTATAAGAGGCAGATACCAAAAATCTTATATTGCTAAAATTATGATGTACTGGGATTCAGAAATGGATCTATAGCAGCGTTTTCTGACCATTTTAGTCCATGACACACCTATAGACTTGCCAGGAGTACTCCTTTTGCCTTCACCAGCCATAAATCAGTTTAGCTATATATGCGTCCACAGCCCCCTCAACCACATTACTTACACAAACACAGAGAGAACTATTCTTTTTCCAAAAGACTTGTCACTATCTTACTGAATTAAAACTAGCAAAGAAAACTAAACCATCTTAACACACCAAGGAAATCTTTACAGTGTACCAACATCCCAATCAAATGAATGTATCAAGGTGATAGTTTCTAATGGCTTTGTGTTGTTTAGAATTGCCTTGGTTTCTAGATTTTGATGAGGAACATCAGGATTAACCTAAAACAATGACACATGCCCAGCCAAATATTCCTGTACAAGAACAGTTCAGACCATCCCCAAATAGTCCCTGCAGATAACAACAAAGTGGTCTTCTTCCATGTTATCAAAGTCATATCCTGGTCTGCATTCCAAGTTGCTGAAGAACATTTCCTGTTGCTTGAAAGAAATTTTTTCCTTGTTGCCCAAACCCAAAGATCCCCTTCCCTCTTTCTTAGAATACTATAAAGCCTATAGCCACTTCCTCCTCCCCAGGCTTGGCTCTATCCCAACCTGCATATGTATATTTGTTTTCTCTCTCTTAAAGGAAATAAACAAAGCCACTGACTGCATTGTGGCTCTGTGGATTTTCAGGGGACCAAGATAACTGGTCCTCTTCTGGGTAAGGGTTAACAAATAAAAACTAAATGATTTAGGCAAAATTTTAACAAAAGGGCCAGGAAAGTGATCCCAGTTCAACTAAGCCCTACCAGTGCCAGAGGCATGTTCCAGTTAATAAAACAATTCAAGTTTTCTATTGAACTCCATGAGACTTTCAGCAGGTCCCTTTCCATCTCTGGACCTGTTTCCTCAATTCAATTATGAAAAACTGTAATTGGACCTGCTTCACAGGGGTGATAAGAAAAAAAAAACCCAACTGCAATAAAAATTAAATACTATATAAATGCCAAAGCATTTCTGAAAAATGATGACAGTAAAGTATTAGTTTCTTGTCCAATGTCAGTTCCTTCAAGTGAGGTCAGCACTGAAGACTAAAACCAACTTTTTCAAAGACATAACAAAGAACAGGTTTCTCTAACCCAAAGAGTCCATAACCAACACTGCAAATATTCCCTTCTCTGCTCATTTATATTATAAACCTGACTTTCCTTCTAGGCTTGGCTTCTCAAAAAAGAAAAAGGAGTCACACACTTTTCCTGGGTCAATAAATCTGGCAAAGCCATTATCCAAGGGGATTTAAAAAAAGGGGGGGGGACAAGAACTACAGAGCTTTTGGTAGATCATATTAATTTGGTTCTCAACGCTGGTTAATGCTGCTTTCTAGAGTATTAATTTCATTTATTCTGTTTGTTTGCGATACATTCTAATAATGCAGAAGTATTTGGCCATAAATGAGGTCTTCCTATTTCCTGAATTTTAATCCTAAGGAAATAAAGAAAAGGTCATCTTTAATCTCAATTTCTTTCTGTCTTCACATTCCCCCTAGGTCATTTCACCCAGAAAAGAATTGATTTTTACAGTAACTTTTAGTTAGTCAGTCTCAACTTCCTGCCACAGTACTGTATGTACAAAAGGACAAGGGCAAATATAAATTCCAAGTTAGAGCTAGAAGGGACTTTAAAGAATGTCAAGTCTGACTCCCTCATGTTACAAATAAGTAAACAAGCTCAAAAGTTAAAAGAAACCTGTTCAGGGTTGTAGCAATGGGAGGTAAAGATTGCAAGAGAATGACTGACAGGGTGCAAGACTCAGAATCTTCCTGAGCTAGGTTGAGTCAGAACTCCTAGGAACTGATTACCAACTGGCACTCTGGAGCTGCAAGGTGAAGGAGAAAGATGTGTGGCTGAGATATCCTGGAAATCCATTCATCAAACATCTGGCCTATGAGGATTGATTGGCTGTGGTGAGAGAAATATCTCCAGTCTTCCTGGTGGACAGCGGTCCCAGGAGATTGGAATCTTGGAGGAGAAGATTCTGACTGGAAGAGCAGTTAGTCTCTCAGTAGGGAGAAGCCGAAGAGAGAAGGTTGAATAAGACTTTCTCCTGAGGGTTACCCACTTTTTCTTGCTTGTGACTGGAAATCCTTCCCTCCAACATTTCTCAATTGAAGAGATTCACTGAAGAGAAAATCTGAGAAAAGGCATTTTGAATCTGTCAGACTTTACCTCAGCTCCTGTTGCCCTAGGTCTGAACTGTGGCCAAGGGGCCAAACCCAGGGTCAGCCAACCTGACTTTCTCTCAGGGGGATCAGGCTGCCAAAGCCTGAGTTCCCACCAAACTTGAGGATGGAAGGAAAAAGGTTTTAGATACAGGAACCCCCTTTTTCCCCATTCTTTCCCTGCCAGTTATTCCTTTGAATTACCCTGATTTAATTGACATTAAAGTAGTTGTTTTTTCCTCAAGCTGTGAACCAAGTGTGAGTGAACAGATTAAGGGGACAGACATCTTCCTAGAAAGAAACCCTTTGATCTCTAGTAGTGGAGAGGGGACAAGAGGACAAGAGCAAATGTGGGAGAGCATCCATAGTTAAGGAGGGAAGGCAGAAGGGGGAAAAATCTTCAAACCCCCTCTCCTCTCTCTGAACCAACCCTAAACATCAGCTGTCCTCTCCTAGATCCTGTTCCCTTTACCATCCCCAAACCTTTTCTCCATTATATCTGCTGTCTCCCCTGAACCCCACTTTGAGAAGGGAGGTCTCCACTCTTTTTCTCTGAATTAAGATAGAATAGCTTTTCTATCCCCTTCACATTTCTCTACCTTATTGTTTCCTCTCTATTTTGTAAATAAATTCCTGACTCTAGATATAATAAATATTGGCAACCACATTTCATAAAATTATTGTCCAACCATTAATTTTCACCCTTACATCTCTTCATTCGCTGAGCCACCCAGCTGCTCCCCTCACTATCTCCTTTGAACAGTTTTATTTCTCTTTAGACTCACTCTAAAGTTTCTTATTGTTGTTACATGTTCTGTTGGTAGCAGAGTGTCATTTTTCATGTTAAACATGCTATGGCCTCTGAGTTTTTACCTATTTTTTTCTTTTGTCTTTAGAAGACTCAATCTCTGTTGATTTATCTACTTGGAAGCTAAGCTAACACCTAACCTCTTTCCTCTCAGCATTTCTTGTGTCCCAGTAGCTTGTTTCTGTCTTCTTGCTAGTTCTTGACTTCTTTCTCTTACACAGCTAACATTCCCTCCTACTCCCCCCAGCTGAAGATGAGACACCCAGAATTCTAACTGGGTTCCTGTCTACAGTAAACTGCTTGGGGAAAGAACTGACTCCAACAAGGTTTCTACTCCCCTTTCCCTCAAGCAAAAAAGTCCCTAAGATAGGCATTCTTATTCTGGGGTCCAGAAACTTTTTATTCACATTTTGATAACTATTTCAATAAAGCTAGCTTACTCTCTAATATATATACTTCACATATTTAAAAACATTATCCTAGTATCTTATCCTAGGAGTTCCTAGTCTCACCAGACTGCCAAAGGTATTCATAAAAAAAAAAAAGTTAAGAACTTTTGCCCTGGGCCTCCCTTATAGTTAGCTTGAAGCTATTAATTATTTCCTGCCCCACTGTTGTACTATATTTCCCCCTTCTTATGGGTAAGTAGAATCCAAGTCTTCTCCCTCTTTGGGACTGGGAAGAGTCTGAAACAAATCATTGCTGGGAGTGGGGGCTAACTAGGGCTCCCCACAGTCAGACCTAAAGCACAACACCTATGAAACTGACAATTCTAGCTATACTCAATAAGCCGAAGCAAGGACTACCATGAGAAGGTTTGGGATTACAGCTGTGCAAAATGGCATTTCATAAGGTTTTTACACCACGTGTAGTGCTTCTGTCTCCTTATCTTTTGGGTTTACCTTTTGGTTATTTCTTACCTATAGCATATTTTAATTTTTTTAAAATGTGTAGTTAGAAAGGATTTGAGAATAAAAATTTCCCGAGAAACTGATGAAGGTCCTCAATCACTACCCAATTATATCTAATCACATTCTTGGCTGCTTCTGCTAACTTCGACTAGGATCCCCAAGTCAGGCTTACAATTTTGAAATGTCTACAACTAGTCTAAAAAAGAACATAATGAAAAATAAATTTATTGGGGGGGAGGGAAAAAATGATCTTTGTTTCCAATGAATAATGTTTGAAAATGACCTAATAAAATAATATTTTAAAAGGAAAAAAAAATAAAATAAATTTATATCACATTCCCAATGAATTTTGTAAGGAATCAAAAAAGGAGAACTATGAATACCAATTTGTTGAGTTTTTGTTTGTTTTCAGCCATACTCATTACCAACCCTCTGGTCACCAATACTCTGATCACGGATAGAAACTTAATGTAAAGCACTTTGCAAACTTTGAAGTACTATATAAATGCAAGCTATTATTTTCCTGCCATAAACTCCAAGGTCAATCATAGCCCCTGGAACTACTGGTGTCCTAGTACTCACCCAATGGCTCCAAGTTCCAATACAGAGAGTTAATTTGATATTCACCTGTACTAGATATCAAAGAGGTAGAAAATTCATTCCACAGCATGGAGTCCATGATGATTCTTTCTCATTCTAAGTTAAACCAGAGAACTATTGGTTCCTGAGTACCAGCCAAAACAAATAAAAAGTCTCTGATATTTGGGTCATTTCTCAAAATCATTCCACCAAGATGTTTTTTTTTTATTTTATTTTAAAAGGGTCAGAACTTCAAATTAGCAACTAAACTAGGGAAGAAAGTGCCACAGGAATATTCATTTTATCAATGAATTTTATCTTTGCATTGGAACATCATAATAGAGTCTTACTAAAGAAGGAAGTCAAATGTGGGAATGGCTTAGAAATATTTGAAAAGATATTAAATGAAAAGAAAATTTTAACATAAGGCATCAAGTACTCAAGAGATAATTTCTGAATAAAGAATCTTTAAAAATACCCCCAAGCATAAACACTCCTATAGTTCTGTCATATAAGAAATAAATCAGTGACCCTGTTGGAACATATAACAGGCTATAAAAATCACTATCTTTAGCTGTCGTCAGTTTTATAGACTTTTCCCAATAATGGATTGAATCACAGCCTCAAACAGAAGATAATAAAATAATCATCATAAAAGTCAGAAGCAAACAATGTAAAGGAGCAGAGTAAATGTCAAATAACTCTTACCACATTCAAATAGGAAACCTATTTGAATAAAATAAAGGTTTTAGCTATTGGATACCTGCATAGAGTAAGTCAGAGTATCAAACCTTAGAAAGCTTCCCAGACAAATGCAATAATAAAGAATTCATAATCCAGCCCATTAGGCCACCAAACTGTAAGTAAAAAGCTGCTTTTTTTGGCCAGGGCCTTTAAGCAATACACAACTATCAGTGAGACTACTCAGGGTTCTAACTCATCAACACAAGAACTAGCAGTCCATAGGCTACAGCTTTACTACTTCTTTCAAGTCCTTCACTCAAAAATACCTGATGAGAAAAAAGCAAACAGATTTCTCTGCCTCTGCACATGAACAGATACATGCCCTTTCCTGGAATACCTGGCTCACATCTCTCTCTATATTTAATAGTCAAACCCTCCAAGGTCCAGTTTAATTCCTTCTTCTTCATGAAACTGTTTCTCATATGACCAAGCATACAGAAAGGATCCCTGCTTTCTCTGCATCTCTCTAGGTTCTACCAACATTACTGCTGCTAATCTCACACTTAACACATATCTGGTATTGCTGTATAGATTACCAAGTGCTTACACTTCAATTCTCTTCAATTAGACAGAAAGCTTCTTGAGGCTACCACTATTTCCCATTCTTCAAGTCATCCATGTTTATAACCTTGTAGTCATCCTTGAGCCTAACTACCATAGTAAATCAAATGTTTTTAAGTCCAGAAACTATTTTTAAATGAAGACTTTAATAGATAAGCACATTTAAAACATGGGAAATTTAACATGTACATTAGAATGCTTGTTGTACATATATATTCATGTGAAATGTATATAGTCATATGTTTGTGTATCCTTTGTATTTGATACCTTTATATAACTAGCATTTACTATGCCTATTTTCTAAAAGCCATTTCATATATGATCATTTGACAACTGCTACAGTTTCCCTTGTGATATAAATTCTGCTCATACTGAGTACTCAATGAAAAGTTACTTATCCTTAAGTATTTAATTTAACCTAATTTTTTTACCAAGAGAAGTTATCTAATTTGTAATACATTGATTTCCTGCTATCAGGCTTTTTTATTTGGTTTACAGTCTTAAGTGGCTCATCACAAATGAGGCAGTGAAAAGTGAAGACTTACTTCTTTATGCCACAGATGTCTCATTGACCCTAACTCCAAAACATCTCACATCTACTCCCTTCACTCCACTCACCCTTAGTTCAAGCCTCTTGCCCAGATCATTACAATACCCTTTTAACTTGCCTCTGAGCTTCCAGTTTCTTTCCTTTCCAATGAATCATTCAAACACCTAAAAAAATGATATCTCTAAAGAATAGATATGACCATTTCACATCTCTATTCAAAAACCGTCAACGGCTCTTTGCTATCTCTAGCATAAAGTAAGGGAAAGAGAATATGCACTTATATAATGCCTGCTGTGTTCCAAACATTATGCTAAAGAGATTTTTATAAACATTATCCCATTTGATCCTTACAACAACCCTGTGAGATAGGTGTTATTATTATACCCATTTTATGGTTAAGGAAACTTAGGCATTCATAGTTTAAGTGACTAATGTGGGGTCACAAAGCTGGAAAGTATCTGAGGCTGGATCTGAACTCTGGTCTTCCTGACTCCAGACTCAGAGATTTATCCACTGCACCATTATCTGTTTTAAGCTGTTTCAGAATGTCTCATAACATCCTAAGCCTCTCAGAGAAACTCTTTTTCTTTTTTTTTGACAGGGATGATAAGAATCCAAAACTATTTTTATATATAAGTCACTGGGCTAAATTTAAAGGAAAAAAGTGCAAAATTATATTTCAAAAAATATATTTAAAAAGCAAATTCACAAAAATGAGATGGGAGGGTAGGGTTATTTGTCTGAAAAAAAGCTGAGAGGCCTAGTGGACTGCAAGCTCAGTAAGAGTCAGTAATGAAAAAAAAGGGATCCATCATGCAATATGATAGCCAACAAAGCTTTGATGCTCTTGAGCTTCAAGAGAGGCACAAGTTCAAGGAATAAGAAGTCAAGTCTCTCTGGACCCAGTCCTGATCAGACTCCCATTCCACCAAAATACCACAATTTAAAAACACTGGTTAGAATGGAACTGCTTGTCAGCTTTTGGGGGGTAGGGGGAGGAAAGGAAGTGGGAAAGAAGAAATCATGAATCATGTAACCATGGGGAAATATTCTAAGTTTAAAAGGGGAGGAAAAAACACTGGTTAGGTAAACTAGAGGGTATTCAGGAGAGCAAATAGAGTGATGAAGGGCCCAGTAATCAAGTAATATGAGAATGAGATAAGGGTATCAAGAAAGCTTAGGCTAGAGAAAAGAAGGCTTGGAGGTACAGGAGAGAGGATATGGCAATAGGGTACCTAGACATAGATCTTTTGTTGTCATATAAGAGGCAGAGTCATGACAGCAGAGTAGCAAGAAGCTGTGCAAGGAACTTTCCTCTACAAACTTAGAGAAATCTATAAAAATACATACCTTAGTGGGGAAGTTCAGAAAAAGTCAGTGAGTCATTTCTTTAGATCAGCTCAGCATAGAGAGACAAACTGGCAGATCTGTGTATACAAGGGACAAGGATAAACAGGAGAAGCGTGCTGTGCAGAGGACTCCAATGCCCAGGAAAAGGCTATGCACAAGGGCCAAGGGAAGTCCCAAACCCATACTGACTTCACAGTAACAGGAGTTTGTTGCCCACCATTCAATCCTGTGTCACAGATTCAGAGTAGACTGAGAAGGGAACCTGCACAGGAGAGAAAGCAGGCTATCCCCTTGTGGGATAGGAAGCCCTGGGAGTAAGAAGGGCATTGAGAAGTCAACAGTAGAAATAGCATAGTTCAGACCTCAACTGCTGAGCAGGATCTCACTTAAAGCACCTGCCTTAGCCTGCAGAGGAAAAACCAGGGAGTGACTCTCAGACCAA
This sequence comes from Monodelphis domestica, assembly GCF_027887165.1. Classification (NCBI taxonomy): domain Eukaryota; kingdom Metazoa; phylum Chordata; class Mammalia; order Didelphimorphia; family Didelphidae; genus Monodelphis; species Monodelphis domestica. The sequence continues at coordinate 60,495,965 of NC_077233.1, read as the reverse complement.
AGGGTAGCCTAGAATTCAGCCTCTCTGATTCAACAGAGCTTTATGGCTGGCTGATATGGGCTACATCCAACAGCATTTCTTCTTGCTCAGACCCAAATCCAGGTCAGGAACTTGTAAAGCTCAGAACTAAGGAATGGCAATCAAATTTTTCCCTAAAATAGGCTATTCTGGGAGCCCTGAAACCTTGCTGGTTGCCAGCCTGTTTCTAAGATCTTGAAATACAAAACATTCAATACCCCAAGAAAGAAACAAAATGACCAGTCCAAACCTTCACTTCAGGAGTGTGCCAGAGCCAAGCCCTAACATCAAGTCTGAAGTCAGGAAGTAGTTTGGAAGAAAGAAGAAACCAAAAAAGAACTTTATCATAATGAGTTATTATGGTGGTAGAGATGCTCAAGAAACAGATGTGGAAGAAAATGGCTCTAAAACATCTACAAACATAATTTCTGGAAAAGATGAAGCAAGAATTTTTTAAAAGTTTGATTTTTTTTTATATAAATGAAGTGAGAGTGCTTGAGGAAAAAATGGAAAGGAAATGAAGGCTATGGAAGAAAAAATTGTGAAGGAAATTAACAGCTTGGCAGAAGAGGTACAAAACCTTACCCAAGCAACAAACTCACTGAAAATTAGAATAGAGCAAATGGAAGCCAATAACTCTACAAAGAAAAAAGAATTATCAAAACAAAGTCAAAAGGCTGAAAAAATAAAAGAAAATGTAAGGTCAAATCATAGCAAAAACATTCAAACTGGAAAAAAACTTGAAGAGGAAAAATTTAAGAAAAACTAGACTATTTCAACATCATGTCTAGAAAAGTAGCCAAGACATTATACTTCAAGAAATCTTAAAAGCAAAAACACCATTGATCACTGGAATAGAATGAGTACAAAGCAGTCTGGCAAAACTAGGCAAAGACCAACATATCACACTATATCCCAAGATAAAGTCAAAATGGGTACATGATTTAGACATAAAGGGTGATATCATAAATAAATTACAGAAGCATAGAAAATACACACATGTCAGATCTATGGATGAGGGAAGAGTTTACCAAGTATCAAGGAGTTACAGTCAGGACCACAGAAAATTTAGGAACCACCACTATAATGGAGGAAAGAACTTGGAATATGATATTCCAGAAGACAAAGAATATAGGCTAACAGCCAATAATAATTTACTTAGCAAATTTAGTATAATACTAGAAAGGAGAAAGCAAACTTTTAGTAAAAGACAGGACTTCCAAGCATTCTTGATGAAAAGGGGAGGGGAGAAGGGAGAAGAGAAAAAGTACTTACATAGCACCTACTATATTCCAGACACTGCTCTTAGCCCTTTCCTTAAAAACAAATATCATTTAATTTGATCTTCACAACAACCATGGCAAGTTGGTACTATTATCATCCTTATTTTGTGAGTGAGGAAATTGAAGCAATCAGAAACTAAATGATTTGCCCAGGGACACAGAGCTATTAAGGGTCTGAGGAAGAATTTGAACACAGGTCCAGCATTCTACTCACTGTGTCACTGGTTACCTCCAAAAAGCATTGAAAAAACCAGAGCTTTGGAGAAACTTTGAAGTTCAAACATAGTAGTGAAGAGAAGCTCAAAAAGATAAGCATGAAGTAATAATGATAAAGGACTGAACAAGGATGAACTGTTTACTTTCAAATATGGGGAGTTGATCCATGTGGGCCCTCTGAACCCCAGCAACATAAGAAATAGAAATCTAAAATGTCTTCTTAGAAAAACAAGTGACCTGGAAAATAGATCCAGGAGATATAATTTAAGAATTATTGGACTACCTGAAAACTATGATAAAAAAAAAAAAAGAGCCTAGCCATCAAATTTCAAGAAATTATCAAGGAAAGCTCCCCTGATATTCTTGTACAAAAGGATAAAATAGAAATTGGAAGAATCCACCAATTGCATCCTGAAAGAGATTTTAAAATGAAAACTCCAAAAATATTACAGCCAAATTCCTGAGCTCCCAGCACAAAGAGAAAATATTGTAAGTAGCCAGAAAGAAACAATTCAACTACTGTGGAGTCACAGTCAGGATAACACAAAATTTGGTAGTTTCCTTATTAAAGTATCTGAGAGCTTAGACTGTGATATTTCAGAAGGCAAAGGGGCTAGAGATTACAACCAAAAATCAAGTACCCAGGAAAACAGAGTATAAAACTTTAGGGGGGAAAATCAATATTTAACAAAAAGAGGACTTTTGAGTATTTCTGATAAAAACTTCACAACTGAACAGAAAATGAGAGTCTCAAATTCAAAACCCAAGAGAAGCATAAAAAGGTAAGCAGAAAAGAGAAGGGGGGAAGGGACTTAATTTGATTAAACTATTTGTATTTCTACACAGGAAAGCGATACTTATAATTTAACAACTATATCACTATTAGAGCAGTTAGAAGGTGTATACATAGATGGCAGATGTAAGTAGACTATGATGGGATGATTTCCAAAAAGCAAAATTAAGAGATTAGGAAGATGGTACTGGGAGAAAAGGGAAGGGAAAGGAAGAATAAGCTAAATTATCTCACATGAAGAGATACAAAAGAACAATTTTGGTGGAAGGGAAGATAAGCACTTGAACCATATTCTCATAGGAAATGGCTCAAAGAGGGAATAACATATAAACTCAGTTTGAGTGTAGAATCTATCTTATCCTATCCAGAAATTGTAGGGAAGGTAGATAAGAGGAGCAGAGTAGATAGAAGGAGAAGGGAGGGCAAATTGCAAGAGGTGGTGATCAGAAGCAAAACATTTGTGATGAGGGATAAGGTGAAAAAAGGGAGAGGAGGATAAATAGGAGGACAATAGGATGGAGGAGAACACAGTAATCATATCTGAATGGTATAAACTTACTCATAAAATGAAAACAGATAGCAGAATGGATTTAAAAACACGATGCTACAGCATGTTGTTTATAAAAAATACACATGAAGCAGAAAGATGCACCCAGAGTAAAGGTAAGGGGCTGGAACAGAACCTATTATGCTTCAGCTAAAGTAAGAAATGAGGGGGTGGCAATCATTTTCTCACATAAAGCAAAAGCAAAAATTTATCTAATTAAAATAAATAAGAAAGGACAGTACATCTTGATAAAAAGCACCATTGACAAAGAAGTAGTATCAATACTAAACATATATGCACCAAATGACATGGCATCCAATTTTTTAAAGAAGTTAAATGAGTTATGGGAGGAAATAGATAATAAAACTATGTTGGTTAAGGACCTCAACTTTCCCCTCTCCCAACTAAGTAAATCTAGTCAAAAAAATAAAGATGTTAAGGAGGTGAATAGAATCTTGGAAAAGTTAGACCTCCAGAGATGATAGACCTCTGGAGAAAACTAAATAGGAATAGAAAGGAATATATTTTTCTCTCAGTGTTACATAGCACCTACACAAAAACTGACCATGTATTAGAACATAAAAACTTCACAACTAAATACAAAAAAGCAGAATTACTAAATGCATTATTTTCAGATCATAATGCAATAAAAATTACATTCAATAAAGGGCCATGGGAAGATTAATTAAAAATTAATTAGAAAGTAAATAATTATATGCTAAAAAATGAATAAGTCAAAAAACAAATCATGGAAACAATCACTTCACTAAAGAGAATGAAAACAATGGGGGAAAATACCAAAATTTATAGTATACTGCCAAAACAGTACTATGGAGAAAATTTCTCTCTAAATGCTTACATCAATAAAAAAAAAAAAAGCTGATCAGTGAATTGGGCATAATGCTTTTTAAAAAACTAGAAAAACAAAAAACAAAAAAAAAATCCCCAATTAAACAACAAATTGGAAATCCTGAAAATCAAAGAAGACATTTATAAAATTTAAAATAAGAGAATGATTAAATGAACAAATTAAAGTAGGACCTAGTTTTATGAAAGAAAGAAAAAAAACAATAAAATAAATAATTGGTTGATTTGATTTTTAAAAAGAAAATCAAATTACCAGTATCAAAAATTAAAAGGGAGAATTCACCATTAATGAAAATGAGAGTAAAGCAATTATTAGGTACTCAAAAGGTACAGAATAAGCTTCTGAAAAAAAAAATAATACCCAGTCCTATTAAAAACATTAGAGAATATTGGAAAAAATGGAGTTTTCTTTAAAATAATGAGTAGTTTCTAATAAAACCATCAGCAAGCATTATCTAGTAATGGAGATGAGCTAGAAGTCTTCCTAGTAAGATCAGGAATAAAGTAAAGACTCTCATTATCACCACTTTTATTCAATATTGTACTAGAAATTCTAACTATATAATACCACTACTAGATCTGTATCTCAAAGAGATCCAAAAAAAAGTGGGGGGGGGGGAATCTAATTCTATAAGAATATTTGTTACAGCTCTTTTTATGGTAACAAATAACTGAAAATTGAGGGGTTGTCCATCAGCTGGGGAATGGCTGAACAATTATTGTAACAGAATACTATTATGGCATAAGAAATGATAAGCAGGATGATTCTGGAAAAAACTAGAAAGACATCAACTAATACAAAGTGAAATAAACAGAACCAGAAGTATACTGTACCCAGTAACAGCAATATTTTTTGATGAACAAGTTTAGCACAAACATTACATCTTATATGAAGCCTAAACTGTTGCCATTACTTACTGATGCCTTTGCCCAACCCTAGAAACTATTTCTTATGCACTCTCTCTATATATTTTACATTTACTAGTCTGTGCACAAGTTTCCCCAAAAGAATATAAGCTATTTGACTGCAAAGACTATTATTTTTATTTTTATTCCCAGTAATTGGCATAGTGTCTATCGCTTTGGAGGCAATGCCTATGGAATTTAATACTTCACAAAGTACTTTCCTCACAATTCTGAGAAGTAGGTATTAAAACAGACTCCTGAGCTGCTCCTGGTTGGTCATAACTATGCCAAGGATTATGATCATCTTCACTTTACAGGTAAAGAAACAGTCGGAAAGATGAAGTAATTTGCCTACAATGTGCCTAAAGACCCAGTTTTATCGAGCTCTCTCTCACAGAAAGGCCCACCCCCTGCCCTACAAAGATTTTTTTTTAAACCCTTACCTTCCATCTTAGAATTAATACTGTGTATTGGCTGCAAGGCAGAAGAGTGGTAAGGGCTAGGCAATGGGAGTCAAGTGACTTGCCCAGGGTCACACAGCTGGGAAGTGTCTGAGGCTATATTTGAACCTAGGACCTTCCGTCTCTAGGCCTGGCTCTCAATCCACTGCGCTACCCAGCTGCATCCACTGACCCCACCCCCCACCCCCGCCCTATAAAGATTCAGAGTAACACAAACAAGGCCAAGGGCTTTCATCTAGCCCTACCTTCATTTAGTAACAACTGAGCTCCTTCCTATTCCCCCATACATGAGAGTGTAGAAGTGGAACAGTCTGGCAAACAAGGGCAGAAAGGCTGTTAATTTCCTTTACCCATAATGAATATTTTATGGGAAAGAATGCAATAACAAAACACCTAAAGGCTACAAGTTCTCATCACTTAATTCTCCCATCTGTCCCTCACTTTCTCCCACCTAACCCTCCTGACTTGTCCCACATTCCCTTTAACCCTCAGCAGATGACTCTTTTCAGCCAATTATAAGTTATAGTGGCTGATTCTCATTGGCCTTTTAAGCTAGAAGAGACCTTAGGTGATCATCAAATCTAGGCTCCTAATTTTATTCTAGCAGAGGTTCTTTTGCCTAGGCATCTTCAAATTAGACAGAATCACTGCAGCTACAAGCACCAACAAATCAGGGGCTTCTATCCTGAAGAGTAGAGATCATTTCGTTCTCTGCATTTGTAGACCTAGTGACTCACATAGTACCCAGCACATAGTAGGAGCACAATGAAAGCTTGTTGATTAGCCATTTATAATTCTTTTCTACTCAGCTGATAGAACCACACTTCAGTGGGCCCATCTATTAAAAACACAGTCTCATGGCCCTCAGTCACTTAGTCACATGGCCTCCCATCACTAACAACTGTACAGACTATTCTTCTCAAATCAAACCTGGCCCAGGTTACCTAAAATCACAGAACTGGTGAATGACAGATGTGAAAGGCGCAGGGGAAATCATCTAGTCTAACCTACTCATTTGTATATATGAAGAGTTTTTAAGCAGGAGAGTTTAAATAACTTGTCCATTCTGCTGCCAAGAAGCTCAAGAGCCAGGACTTGAGCCCGTGGCTCATCCTTTGCTCAGTGCTCTTTCCACCACCCTACAGCTGCATCTTAGAACCATGGGCTATCCAAGCTAGGACATAAGACTGAGTAGAGATCATCAAGTCCAATTGCCTCATTTTACAAATGAGGAGACCACGGTACTGCAAGGGAATGGCAAAATGAGAGCTGGATGAAAAGGAATGGCAATTCCAGGCCCAGCTCTGTCACTAACTCATTGCACGAAGATAAAATCATCTCACTTCTCTGGGCATCATATTTCTCACCTGAGATGAGAATTTTGGACCAACTCTGAGATTGCTTGCAATTCTCAAATTCTATGACTGTATGAAGTCCCTGACCCCAAGTCCCATAGCTAGTTAGTGGCAGGACTAGAATTAGTCAGTCTCCTCATCCAGGGCTCCTTCCCTAAGTAGGAGCTGATTACAATAGAGAAATAAGAGAAGACTTAAGAATCTCTTACAGCAAATGAGATTTTTGAGACCAAGATGAGACTTCTCAACTGAAAACAAAAACCCATGGGAGAGAACACTAGAAAAATAGCACTCACCAGCTGTGCTGATCTTTGCTTCTCCTGGTTTGTGCCACTCTTTTCCCGGGGAAGGGATGACTTCAGGTGCTCCCTGGCCACCTCCCTTTCTCTCTTCGCCAGCTGAAGCAGCTCTTCCTGCACCATAGCCTGTTCTTGTTCATATCTGTGCCAAGAAAAAATGGTGGGTAGAGGCAGAGGCAATGACTGGCAAGATTCAGGAAGGGACTCTGCACACTGCTGTGGGCTAGCAAGGTAGGGATGGGATTTGTCTGGCAAGAGAATTCTGCAACATGTAAGAAAGCCTACAGCCTGGAGCAAGGTTCTAAAAGGTAGGAATGATTAAGGCAATGTTTGGCTCCAGACGGCAGTTCTGTTCTATTAGTTAGTTGTCTTGAAACTAAGTTGAAAACACACCCCATCCCATGCTGATACCCCTATCTTCTGGTGTCAGAGACATTAACAATGACATTCAGGGAAGAGGCCCACATGCATACCACATTACATACTTCAGGGAAAAAAGACAATTGTGTACATTACATGAGAGAGTATAAATATGCCAATGCAAGAATCTAAGAGTTTCAATCCTTCATTAGTCAGAGAGCAATACTAAAGCCAGGAAGGCAAAGACTGATGAAACCAATTTTTCCACTTGGCACTATTTCCCTCAGTGTTAGAATACAGGAACTTGAATGTTTCAGATGCCATTAGTACCTTTACTCAAAAGTTTAACTATTCAGATTCAGAATGAATGGAGATTATTCCTATGGGTGATGGATAATGACCAGGGATTAAGGGATACAGTCTCTGGTATATAGAAAAAGTATATCATTTAAAATGAGGGTTAAACCCTTGGATTTAGCTCCTGTAGCATGCTCCTATCCTGGGTCTCGTTAGTCAGTCCCTCTCTCTCTCTCCCTCTTTCTCTCTCTCGTTAGCCAGAAGAAAAATAAGCCTCCAAAACAAAAGGTCAATCAGAAATTTATTGCAATGAGAGTCATCAATGTCATTAGGCTAATAAGGCACCAAGGCCAGGCTTGATTCAACCAGTTATAAAGTACAGTGTAAGGATTTTTGTGTTTGGGCAGTTCAGTCCTGGCTTCTTCCCTTTTGTTCTTCCCCAATTACTCCTACAAGACATTTAGATGTTGTCTCTACCTAACCTTCTATAGAGCACCAGGTCTCTTGAAAAAAATTTTTCAAATCATTATTAGAATGATTACTTAGGTATAAATGTTTGATTCTCACTTTCCCTAATTTTTTTTAGTTCTATAAATATTTTTTTCTAACCCCAAATGAACACTGTCCTCTGGCAAAGACAGACTCCCAGAATAAAAGAAGTGTTGTTGGACCTGGCCAAAGACCTATAGAAAGATTTCCCTCATTAAGAAGAGGAAATGAAGGCTTGGGATACATTTCTGCCTGAGACAAAGCAGAAAGATCTCCAGAAAAAGAGAAGAATAGCTTCCAAAGGAAAAGAAGTGCTATCGACCAACAAGAATGTATTCAGCACCTTTTGCACGGAGAACCCAAAAAGTAAAAGTAAAAGAAAACCTATTCACAGGAAGTTTATATTTTGATAGGGAAGACAAATACATTTATATTATATACAGAATAAATAAAAAGAGAATAAATGCCAATAAATACTGTAATAAAGATGATACTGAGGGTGTCTATTGATCTATACTAGATGACTTATTGGATCAAGATTTTTTCCTACCCTCCTCTCTCAATACCTCCTGCTTTTCCTCCCTCTCCCTCCTGCCTCCCTTCCCCTTCCCCCTTTTAGTCAGTCACCTTCTAAAGTAACTCAAGGTGAACTAAGAGATTTAGAGAAGATACTCTTTTCTCTCTTTTCTCAGGTAAGGAGATTTATTGGGGAAGACAGAGGATAGAGGATGAGGTAAGACGGATGGGGGTTTCCCTAGTCTATACAAGGAGGGTTAGGAGGATACTGGGAAAATGGCAGTTCTGTCACAACTGTGACACAAAGTCTGTCAGGGAGTCACTAGCAGGGACAGTCAGAGAGTTTGGAGGACAATTATTTTTCTTCTTTCTTCTTTTAACCAGCCAGGTAAATATCAGTCAGTCAGCAAAAGCATCAGGGTCTTCACCATCAGCCACAAACAGCTAAAACTTAGTCCAAAAGCTTCTCCCCCTGCTCCAGAAGCCACCAATGGCCTCTCAGCCTAGGTCAGAAGTAAATTCAGCCTAGTTCAGCCTGGCTTGGCTCCAACTGTCTTTCCCAGGAACATTCCAAATGGAATATTACCTTTTGATTGACAGCTCTTCTGTCCTCAGCTTTGTGTTGCATGCTTGCCTTGCAAATTCTCTCTTACACAGTACAAAGTAGCTAATTACACAGTGTCTAGGAGGGGAGAAGAATTCGAAAAGCTTCATGCAGCAAATGATGCTTGAGCTGGGTTCTGAAGGAATAGATAGATTCTATCAAGTAGAGGTAAGAAGAAAATGCCTTTAAAGCACAGTGGGGGAGGGGTGGAGGTGGGGGGACAAAACAGAAAATAAATCGCTGTGTCATGTGTGAGGAACAGTGCTAAGGCCAGTTTTCCTGGACCACACAGTATGAGAAGGGAGAGTAATATACAATGAGGTTGGAAAAAATCATCTGGGCAAATTTGAGAAGGGCTTGGAAATCTAAACAAGTGGGTTTATATTTTGTCCTAGAGAGAACTGGAAGCCATTGGAGACTACTGAGTAGGGGAATGACAAGAGAGATCTGCACTTAAGAAAAATCACTTTGATAATTACGTGGAAGATGACCTGCAGTGGATAGACAATAGGGAAAGCTGTAATAATCTAGACAAGAGGTGATTAAGGTGGTAGCTATGTGAGTACAGAGAAGGTGTCCAATATGAGAGAGGTTGTGGAGGTATAAACTAAAAAATTTGGCAACTGGTAGATATATGGGATGAATAAAAATGAAGAATTAAGGATAAAACTGGGATTATAAATCTGAGAAAACTGGAAGAGTGATGGTTCCTTCAACAGAAAGATCAATGAAAGTGTGGTGGTTTTTAGGAAAAATGTGAAAAACTGAATGGATATATAGATCTGAGAATCATTTCCATAGAGCTGCTAATTAAACTCATGAAAGTTGATGAGGTCGCCAAGAGAGTATATCAAGAAGACTCATTACAAAACTTTTGAGGAACATTCAGAATTAGGGGGCATAATATGGATGATGAGCCACCAAAGGACACTGAGAAGGAGTGATCAGATAGATAGGTAGAAAAAGAACCAAGGGAGAACAGTATTGTGAAATCCCAGAAAGGATAGAGTATCCAGGAGGAGAAGTTGGTAAACAGTATCAAATATAAGTCAAGCAGGATGATAAAATTAAAAAGGTAACTAAGAAATTATTTTTAGCTTTGGAGAAAGCAGTTTCAGTTGAATGATAACATCCAAAGCCAGTTTGCAAAGGAATAAGGAATGAATGAGAGGAAAAGAAGTGGAAGCAAAGAGCATAGACAGCTGGACCATAGACAGAAGAAAAGAGCAATGGGATGGTAGCTTGAGAGAACAGTAGGCTCTAGTGAAGGATTTTTCTAAGAATGGTAGAGACTCGGGTATGTTTGAAAGCAGTAAGTAAGAATGGAATTGCAAGAGAAAAGCTGAAGATTAGTGACTGAGAGGATAACTGAGAGAGAGCATTCTGTCAGAAAACTCAGAAGTTAGGAATAAGAGCATATGCCAAGAAATCACCTTTGGAGAAGGCTCACCCACCTCTTTGCCAGAGACTTGAGAAAGAGAGCAAGTGAGCAATGACCGTAAAGGATTTTGAGATGAAGAGAAGGGAAGAAGAGTGAGTTTATGTTAAATGACCTCAATTTTTTTTTCTGTAAAACAAAAGGTAAAGAACTTAGCTGATAGTATGGGAATACAAAGAAGTAAATGCAGGATGAATGAGAAGAGGTTTGGAATACTTTGTAAGAGAAGTACATCAATTGGGGGAAAATAGCCAATAGTGGTGGTACGTGTCCGTAATCCCCAGGGAGGCTATACCAGTGGCACTCTAGAGATTGGGATTTTTCAGCTGCAATAGCACTAAAGCTGACTGAGTATCTACATTACATCTAGCACAAAGATGGCGAGTCCTTGGAAGCTGGAGGCTACTAGGATGCCAAAGAAGGAGCTAATTTGCCTAGGTTGGAAATGCAGCAGGTCAAAGCTTCTGTGCAATGAGAGAGAGCCCATGAATGGCCGGCCACTGCATCCCCAGCCTGGAAGAGGTAAGGAGACCATGTCTCAAAATAATAATAATAATAATGATGATGATGATGATATTAATAAACTTAGAGAAGAATGAAAGAATTGCCTTGCTATAGTAAGGGCGCAGTTGGATAATGAATTTTTAACTTAGTCAGTATCTGTGCTTATCTTCCTTCAACTCTATTTGGTAGCACATGAGTAAGAATAGAAGAGGCAGACGGTAGAAGTAATTCAAGGCAAGGGTACTACAAGGGATGAACTCCAACAAGATAAGAAGAAAGGAATTAAAAAACTGACTTCTGTGGGTGGCCCCCCCACTCCTTAGAGAACTTAGTTGAGGACAAGAGTTTACATGTCTTACCTCCTGTACAGATCCTCTTCTGCTTCAGAGGGCTGCCTGCTACTCTGGCTCTCAGCTTTGGGTGGTTTAGGGTCTATAAGAGTTAGAACACAAAGGGTCAATTATCAAAAAGAAGGCAAACCAATAAAAGATACACAGAGGTACACTAACAATCTTGGGAAGCTCTTGGAAAAGGATTACATCCCCAAAACCACCTCCCTCTCATTCTCCTACTCACTGACTTCCCTTCTTCTATGCTGTGGTTTACCAACAAGAACAAATAATTTCTGTAACCAGAAATCCCAAAATCATTCTAATATCCTCAACCTGCTATGAAATCTGAATCTTTTACTGACCAAATCCCAAGGACCTCAGGAGCATAAGAATATCAAACTAGATCATTCCTTTGATTTACCTAACCATGTATCTATTTCTGACCAGACACCAATTGATGGGTTATGAAAAGGCTGATCTACCAGGATGGCAACTTCGAAGGTTGAAGCTATACTATAAACATTCTAGTTTACTTAAAATGGCCCATTACTGATTTATTATCATGACTTTATTTAGACCCTTCTTGATCCTACTTAAATTTCAGTCTGCTCCATTTCTTTTTTTTTTCATGGTTGAAAAGAAGTTGGTACTTTATTTATTTACTTATTTGTTGTTTTTTTTTATTTTTATTAGGTCATTTCCAAACATTATTCATTGGAAACAAAGATAATTTTCTTTTCTTCCCTCTCCACCATCCCACCACCTCTCCCATAGCCGGCGCATGATTCCACTGAGTATCACATGTGTTCTTGATTCAAACCCATTTCCATGTTGTTGGTATTTGCATTAGAGTGTTCATTTAAAGTCTCTCCTCAATCATATCCCCTCAACCTCTGTAGTCAAGCAGTTGCTTTTCATCGGTGTTTTTACACTCACAGTTTATCTTCTGCTTGTGGATAGTGTTTTTTAGATCCCTGCAGATTGTTCAGGGACATTGCATTGTCCCTAATGGAGAAGTCCATCACCTTCGATTGTACCACAATGTATCAGTCTCTGTGTACAATGTTCTCCTGGTTCTGCTCCTTTTGCTCTGCATCACTTCCTGGAGATTGTTCCAGTCTCCATGGAATTCCTCCACTTTATTATTCCTTTGAGCACAATAGTATTCCATCACCAACATATACCACAGTTTGTTCAGCCATTCCCCAATTGAAGGGCATCCCCTCGTTTTACAATTTTTGGCCACCACAAAGAGTGCAGCTATGAATATTTTTGTACAAGTCTTTTTGTCCATTATCTCTTTGGGGTACAAACCCAGCAGTGCTTTGGCTGGATCAAAGGGCAGACAGTCTTTTATCACCCTTTGGGCATAGTTCCAAATTGCCCTCCAGAATGGTTGGATCAATTCACAACTCCACCAGCAATGCATTAATATCCCAATTTTGCCACATCCCCTCCAGCATTCATTACTTTCCATAGCTGTCATGTTAGCCAATCTGCTAGGTGTGAGGTGATACCTCAGAGTTGTTTTGATTTGCATCTCTCTGATTATAAGAGATTTAGAACACTTTTTCATGTGCTTATTAATAGTTTTGATTTCTTTATCTGAAAACTGCTTATCCATGTCCCTTGCCCATTTATCAATTGGAGAATGGCTTGATTTTTTGTACAATTGATTTAGCTCTTTGTAAATTTGAGTAATTAAACCTTTGTCAGAGGTTTTTATGAAGATTGTTTCCCAATTTGTTGCTACCCTTCTGATTTTAGTTACATTGGTTTTGTTTGTACAAAAACTTTTTAATTTGATGTAGTCAAAATTATTTATTTTACATTTTGTGACTCTTTCTAAGTCTTTCTTGGTTTTAAAATCTTTCCCTTCCCAAAGGTCTGACATGTATACTATTCTGTGTTCACCTAATCTACTTATAGTTTCCTTCTTTATGTTCAAGTCATTCACCCATTCTGAATTTATCTTGGTGTAGGGTGTGAGGTGTTGATCCAAACCTAATCTCTCCCACACTGTCTTCCAATTTTCCCCGCAGTTTTTATCAAATAATGGATTTTTGTCCCAAAAGCTTGGGTCTTTGGGTTTGTCATAAACTGTCTTGCTGAGATCATTTACGCCAAGTCTATTCCACTGATCCTCCTTTCTGTCTCTTAGCCAGTACCAAATTGTTTTGATAACCACTGCTTTATAGTATAGTTTGAGATCTGGGACTGCAAGTCCTCCTTCCTTTGCATTTTTTTTCATTTTTTTCATGATATTCCTGGATATCTTTGATCTAGTCTTCTCCATTTCTTAAAGGAAGTGAGTTTCATAAATTTACTCTTGCCTTTGTAAAATATAGTATTGTCTTTTATTTCTCTATTTCTCATTTTAAGAGGTAGCCTCTCAAGAGTTCTGAGATTGAATAAATAAATCCATGTTTATCCAGAAAAGGCAACTGCCACAACATAAGAAAAACACTAAAGTTGCAATTAAGATGACCTGGATTTGAAACTGGCTCTGATACATTTACAAACTTTGTGACAATGACTTATTGATTTCAAGAGACCTTCATTTCCCCATCTATAAAATGGGTATAACAATACTTATACTATGTAATTCACAGGATTATTGAAGAGTGTAAAATTTAAATTAATATCAATAACTCCAAGTATTAATTTTAAAATTTTTATTAATAATTACTTGAAGTAGAAAAAATTTTTTAAAAGAAATAGAAGTAAAAAACCTAATTATCTATAAAATAAGACTGTGTGAGTAAATTCTCCTGCTTGGCTCAAAGCCAGCTTCAGCAGCCATGATCAAGGGAAAGAGAGAGCTTGAGGCAAGGTCCCATGAAAACTTTATCTTACATATGCAGTGTTCACACTCAGTATGAGCACCCAAATGGGATGCTGGGTAAGAGAGTCCTAGGGAGCAAATTCTATCCACCCAAGAGGAAAAGAGTAATATTAGTTATTAGTATGTTCACCTTCATCATCCCTCTCAAAGGCTCCTCTTGACCTCATAAATTTTACACATTTTTCCTTCTTAGGCTCATGACTTCCCAAACTGAAGTCCTAGTTGGGTTTTTTTTTCAGTCTGCCTTTATAGGGCAATCCCTCCACCTACTTGACCACATTAATTGCCCTCCACTGAACATCCTTCAGTTCCACCAGGGTTTTCTTGACACTCAACAACTAGAACAGCATGAATTATTCCAAAGACATAAGTATGATGGTTTTCTGTAAGGATAAGATAGCATTTGACTCTGTTCCTTATCTTAAGCAATAATGAATTTGGCAACTTGATTATTCCATCCTCCATTTCCTTCCAAAATTAACCATCCTCTAACATGCATCCTCAAATCAACTTTCACAGCCTATAAACTAGGTTGCCATGCTCTTAACTGAGAGAAAGAGAAACCTTAATAGAATCTCTATAGCAATATTGCTAGGTATCCAATTTCATATGAAAAAACCATAGTAGCTTTTAATTTGGCAGAAATGGTTTTCATTTCTATTCATAAAATGAAAGATTAACTGATAAAGGAAACATCAAAATTGCTTTAACTTTGAAATCAATACATTAAATTCTTTAGTCAATTTCAAAATATAAATTTATATACAGCAGTTTCCTTCATGAATTCTATTAGGAAACTGTGAGTAAAATCCACACCCATTCAATAAAAGCAAAATATTTTATTACAACTAAAATTGAATAAATAATAACAAAATAAACAAATCATTATTCTGCCAAGGGAACAAAATCTTCCCTATTCCTACTCTGGCAATTGTCTTTTTTTTTTGTCCCAAATTTACCTTTTTCAAATGTGAAGGGGGTAACTACTAAGTCATTTCAGATCTCTATGGGAGATGCCATCATATAGTGGAAGAAGTACCAAGTTAGGAAACATAGTTTGAATCTTGGCTCTGATACTAGCTGCATGAAGATGGGCAACTCACTAATCTTAACTGAGGCCTAATTTTCTCATCTATGTAATGGATAAAATAAGATTTGCATTACTTACTTCATAAGGTTATTGCAAAAAAAAAAACACTTTGTAAAACAGAGATATATAAATGTGAATTATTATGATGATTGCCTAGTATATACTCTACAGGGTAGTTGTGAAGCACAAATAATATGTCAACTATTATTATGCTCCCAGGGATTATTTCTTAAGTATCTCTGTATTTCCCACAAAGTCTAGACTAGCCCATTATACACAGTAGTCACTAATAACTGTTTATTTGGTTCTCCCTAGGTCTCTGGGTACCACAGTTCCATGATTTAGCATAGTCTCTAAGCAAACTTCCCAAAACACTAGGGGAGATACGAAGATGTACCAAAGACAATTCCTGGTCTCAAAGAGCATGATATCAAGCAGGAAAAATAAGACATGTGCAAAGACAATTACAGTACAAGGCAGCATGTAGCATGTACTCTATTATAGTTGTAGTAGGGCTAGAGTAATGACTGACTTATTTCTGGTAATCATTCAGTGAGCAAGGGGCTTCCCTTCTGAGGTGGGGCTGCTCTATTGTCAAAACAAACAACAGTAGGAGAAAGCTAGGTGGCTCAGTAGACTAAGAGCCAGGCCTAGAGACAGGAGGTCCTGGGTTCAATTCTGACCTCAGACAAATTGTAACTGTATGTAACTGGATAAGTCATTTAACCATCATTGTCTAGGAATTACCACTCTTCTCTCTTGGAACCAGTACACAGTATTGATTCTAAGACAGAAGGTAAGGGTTAAAAAAAAAACAAAAAAAACTTTTGGATATACCTGGCTTGAAATAAAAGCTGAATTTCTATAAATTGGGTTTCTCAATTCTAGCTCTGCTACATATTAGCTGTGTGGCTTTGTTGATAAGTCATTTGACCTCTTGGGACCTCAGTAAAATGAGGAATAGATGCTTTCCTTTGGTCTTATCTCATTGTTCTTATTAAAAGTCAACACTTGGAGAAATCTTGTGTAACTAACTATATTTTAGAGAGAATATGGTAAGAGACCATTTAGCTACAAAGTTCTAATTAAGATCAACTAAAGTCCAAGGAAACAAGGAATACTGAATGAAACTGAAATATAATGCAGTATATAGTGAAAAAAATACTGAATAATCAAAAGATAAAGGTTCTAGTCCTAGTCAACATTTCTCACTCTGGATCTCAGGAGGGATTGGACTAAATGATCTTCAAGGTCTCTTTCACTCCTAATATTTTGCTATTTTCTGAGTATCTGCCAGTGGCAGTAAAATAAAAGGAAAAAAACCTATCCATGGAAGCCTGGGAAAGAACTATGACTTCATGGTAGACTTTGAACACTAGGAACTACGGAATGCTGCAAGGCAGAGACTATGATGCCACTGACTACAATGCAAGCCTGTCAAAAATAATATTAAAATTCATCCCATTCTAGTAATAGCCTTATAACGACTAACTGTACTGGGAACGCCCCCATGCAGAGACCCCAAACACTTAGAGACAAGTATCTGTCTTCAGTTATGGAAATAATGTTATCTACTTTTTAAAGAAAGAATTTGAGACAGAATAAGGGAAGGGAGTTTGACTAAAATCATATAGAGGCACATTAACACAAAAAATTCTCTATACTTCACCAAGAAGCAGGGTTCCCCCATACAATTAAGGTTTAAAAAAATCCCATCCTCTGTAGTGACAAATATTAAAGAAAACCTATGAACTCATAAATTACTGTGTTACTCTCATTCAGATCCTCTAAAAAGGGGGTTTTCCTTATTTTCTCTAAATATCTCAAAGGTATCAGTGGAGTACTCCAGCTGTCTACTTATCATACCCCTCTCTTGCCATATAAGCAACCCATATTATCTATTATGCATTTTGTTAACACTATTTAGTCCTACTCTTCTTTGGAGTTCCTCATTGGTCATATCCCATAGCCTGTTCAAATCCATTATATGCCTCTCCATTGCCCTCTGTGTGATTACTCATTTCTAGTTATCTGAAGGAAGTGACATTCCATGTCTTGTAGCCATAAAACAATATCAGTAAAATTGTTGTACTGAAAAGTCTAGCCTTTACATTCTAGAGATGCTTAAGGTCAGAAAAAGAACTCTGCAAAGTGATAAAGAAGGAGTACCCAAAAAGCTGAGGACACAAACCATCCAAATTTTGTTTGTTACTGATGCACAATTCCTCAGTAATCACTCTTTTTTTCCCCATTTCTCTAGGATTTCCCAGTAATCTACCTTACCTGTCCTAGGACGCTTTGACTTGCCTTCAGAAGAGCCAAATGCAAAAGATGAAGCATGAGACAATGAAGGAGGAGGTGATGAAGCATGAGCTGGTGAAGCAGCAGGTGGTGAAGTAGATGTCGAAGTGGGAGGTGGTGATGCAGGAGATGGTTGCTGCACCCTTGATGATGCAGAGGAGTCCTTCATGCGGTTAACTACATCTTCAGAGAGCTACCAGGGGAAAAGCAAGGGGAGGGGGGACAGGAGAAAGGGAACAGTTAAGGAACAGTTACCACAAAGACCTTACCTCCCCCAAATGGAATACAGGCAACACTCTTTTTCATAACCATTGGCATAACGGTTATCAGGAACATAGCTCACAAGTTCTTGGGAAAAACTGTAGATCAAAAATCAATTTCAGTTGAAAATAATTTATTAGGTGCTCATTCTATCATGCCTTCTAAAAAACCCATGATGGTTAAACTCTGCTTCATGTGAGTCTCTTCAGCTCACATTTTTTTCTATCTTCTGGCACTTAGAGAAGCCTTGGAAAGTCACAGCTCTTTGGAGCCCATCTCCCAGCTCTAAGTGCCCCTTATTTCATGCCCTGACACCTCAAGGCTAGGACAAAAAGGAGGTATACTCTTTGATTCTCCCTCCACTTCTAGAATGTCCCTTTTACCTCCAACATCCCTTTACTACCAATACTCAGCAACCTCTCCTTGGTGATTCACTCATCCAAATCTTAACACCTGGTCCAGATCTTTATTTATCTAGATCTTCTTTCCCAAGAAGTTCAACACCTGGCTCAAAATTGTGCTATCTACCTTAACTCCTGTTCATCAATATGCTCAATTCTCATGACCTATATCTTTATTTCAAGAAAATATTGTAACAAGATAAATTGTAGAGGTAACACTGACAGCACTTGGCAACTGAATATGAGGGGTGAGTGTGGGAGAAAGTTGATAATTACTCCTGAGAACAGAATCTGTGTGATTGAAAAGGTTGAGTCTAAGATGAAGATACCAAAAGGCTGTTGGTGATATGGCATTACAGTTCAGAAGAGAGGTCAGGGTTGAATACATATATCTGGGAGCTGTCTGCAATGAGGTAATAAGTCCATTGGAGCTAATGAGATCAACAAAACAGTAGAGAGAAGTAGGCCCATAGGAGAGTCTTAGAGCGCCTCCACTCACAGGGAAGAATCAAGAATGGTTATTTAACAAACTGAGAATGAGAGGCCAAAGAGCTTGAAAGACTAACAAGGAAAAAGGTATCAGACAAGAAGTTCAAAAGCACAACTAAAGGAACAAAGGCAGATGGAAGGAATGATACAAAGAGTGTGGATAAGGACAAAAAGCAAAAGGACTAATCATTTCAACTGTCTATTGTCTCCTACTGAATTCTTGCTTCTTTTATTTTCAAGTTTACTGAGAGATAGAACATGTGAAAGTTAAATGAATTCAATATAAATTTAAGAAGATTAGAGCATTAACAATTATCAATCAACAAGCATCTAAGGAGTCCTACAGCCCACTGCCCACATACCTAACTTTTGAACTAGCCTGAATATAATCAAGAAATCCAATGAGAAACTACAGTAAGTGGCTTTTTCCACTCCAGAAATGCACAAAAGAGTCAGTCAAGTTCCTTCCATTCCTCCTCTCCCAAGTAAAGCCAACCCTAGGAGAGCCTTCCAGCAGAGAAAGAAGCAGACAAGCAGAATACTTTTGAAAATAGCACCAAAAAATTTGTTAAATACTTTTTCTTTTAAAGTAAGCAATATAAAATAAAAATTCCATTTCATAAAGAACCAGCTTTCTATGTTCTGAATATAAAAATCCTTTCTTTTTGGTGTTTAAGTTTAGAATAAAAAACAAATCCACAAGTATTTATTAAGTGCTGTGCCAGGCTAGCAGTCTATGTCTCTGAGGAACTTATATTTGAATAGAACTTCTATTCTATAAGTATTTAAATAATACATACTAAATAAATGCAAGGTAGTACACTGGTAGTTGTAAGAATCTATAAAGAATTTCTGCCAAAGGCAGTGCTTGAGCTGAGTTTTGAAGGAAACTAGAACATCCAAGAGATGGAGGTGAGGAAGGAATGAAGAAGGCATGGGGAGCAGTCAATGCAAAAGAATGGCAACAGGATAGATTGTCATATGCAGAACAAGTAGGCCAGTGTGGTTAGATTGCAGAGAGCAAAAAGAGGAGAAATGTGTAAGAAGACTAGAAAGGTAGGAAGGGGCCAGGCAATGAAGAGCTTTAAATGGCAAATAGAGAAATTTATATTTGAACCCTAGAGGAACTAGAGGAAAGAAGGAAATTTTAAAAAGACTTCCTAGAGGAGGCCTCAATTAAAGCCTAAAGGAAGCTAAGGATCCTAAGAGGTAGAGATAAGGTAGGGATGTACTTGGGCATGGAGTCCATCTGTGTAAAAGAAAGAAGGTAAGAGATGGAACTTTATGTTTGGGGAAGAGCTAATAGACTATTCAAACTAGAAAGTAGAATACTGGAAAAATTTTAGTAAAAAATAAGTATGGAAAGAACTCAGGGATTGAATAACTCTTCCTCCTCTAAAAGAACTGAATGCTTCTGAACAAAGTTAAAAAAGATGTAGGCATCTACTACAAATGTATATTGCCTAACCTCCTACTTTTCCTGAGGAAAAACATCTCTGTATTATCTCTACCCTCTTCTTTCCTTCAGTCTTTGAGGAAGGAAGAAGTGATCCTTTTCCTTACTAAGGCCAACCTCCATCTACTTTTGGATACCTCTAATTATTAGGAAGTTAATTCCCGAAACTGAGCCTACATTTACCTCTTTGCAGCATATACCCATTGCTTCAGAACATCCCCACTGGAGCCAAACAGAACACATCCAATTCCTTCTTCAGACAGTCCTTTTAACACTTAAAGACAGTTTTCATGGTCTCACTCTGCTCCCCCCACACCTCCTGTTCTCTAGTTCCTTCAAGCAATACTCACATAACCTGTACTCAAGGTTCTTGACTTCCTGACCATATCTCTACCATTCTCAAAAAGCTTCAGCAGTTCCCTATTACCTCCAAGATAAAAGACAACATTTGAAGTCCTCCAGTGTGACTCTTACCTATGTTTCCAGTTTATTTCATATTCATCCCCTTCACACAGTCTACCAAGTAGCCTACCAATTGTTTCCCAGGTCTGACATTCCATTTCCCATGTCTGTACTTACACAAAAGAATTCACTTACCCCTGGTATGTACTATCCCATTCTCTTGGCACCTCAGAACTCCTCGTTTCTCTTAGACTCAGCTCAAGTGCTATATCCTATATGAAGTCTTTCCTAATTACCTGCAGTTGTTAACATTCTCTCTTTCCTCAAGTGCCTTAGATCTATGTATCTGTTTATATCCTGTATTCTCTAAATGAAATGTAATCTCTAGAAGAATAAGAACTCCCATGTTTTGTCCTTATATCACTAGCACCTAAAAACTGCTGTGCAAATAGTAAGAACTCAATACCACTTGTTCAACTGAATCTTACTGAGTCTGAGTTTGGCCACTCATTGTGTACTCCTGGGCACCCTGTTCAAGGAGGATCTAAAAGGCAACACTGATGGGACTTTGCTAGGAGTACACAATGAAGTGAGGCCCATGAATGCTGCCAAGATGAGTCATATGTCACAGAGAGGAAGCCCAGGTCACAAAAAGGCACAAAAAATTATCAGTGGCCCTGGGAATCTGCTGCTCTCTTCTCTTGCAAAAGCTGTCTCTTCAGCCCCAGTCCACTCTCCCTCTACCTCCCTCTAAACTGGATGCTAATGGCACTAGAAATCATAAATCTTTGCCTATCATGAATCTACTGAACTATACTGCCTAGTAAATAAAGGGTTAAGTAAAACATTGGCAGATTCCCTGTTGGCAACAAGAGAAATTTGCAATATTTTTAATGTTGCTGCAAAATAGAGCAAGTAATATTTTTAATCAACAAATATACATACATACACTGTAGTCGTGTGAGACTAAACACCATCTGGGGAATGGCATTCACACCAACAGAACCAGAGTGGAGGTCTGCAAATCTAGATTCAAACCTTGAAATCCAAACTATTCCCAGGCACACTAATTCCATCCATAATCTCAAATTCTCAGGGAGACAATGGTGTAGGAGAAAGCAACTCAGTATAGCAGAAAAGATTTGTTCAGTAAGTCACAATAATTGGGTTCTAGATCTAGTTTTGCCACTAACTAGCTGTGATCTTGCACAAGTCACTTCTTTCTAGGCTTCAATTTTCTCCTCTAAAATTAATGGTCAGATTAGATCAAGGGTTTTAACCTGGGGCACCCCATTAAGAAGACCAGGAACAGATTTTGGGGAATCTTAACTTCTTTTTGTTAATATTTGGACAACTGTATCTCAATATAAGTTTCCTTTGTTATCCTAATATATCTTATTTTATGCATTAAAATGTCATTCTGAGGACTCCAATCTTGAAGTCTATGCTGTATGACTCTAAGGTTGAGCCCTAGTTCATATACCCAGCCTGAAGCAACAACAAGAAAAATCCAAAGCATAGTCCTTCAAGCAGTGGTGTCCAACTCAAATAGAAATGGGCACCACTAAACTGTACATTAGGATCCCTGTGGCCACAGTCTGATGACTTAGAAAACCACATATCAATATGCTCTGTGTTCTACTGTATTTTTATTCATTTTCAGAAACATTTCCCAAATACATTTTAATCTGGTTCAGGCTATTCTCAGGAGTGACTGCTGGCCCTTAAAGCTTGTTTGAGACCTTTGCTCTTGAGCACACTCTACAAACCTAACCTCTTTGTGCCCTCAAGGAATTCCCAAAGTGGAACCGTCTAGAGGACAAGTCCTGTGCCTCTTCACTGTTCCCACACTACACCTAACACAAAAAGTTCCCATGAATTCATGAAAGACAAGAAAGTTAATGAAGTGCAGAGGAATCTGATATCTTATGGCACACAGAGAACCAGAGCCTCAGAGTTAGGAAAGAAAAAAACAGTTTGGCGTGGGAAGGTTTTCCTGACTTCCCAGGTTGTTGCAAGAGTTCTACTACCATTCTTCATTGATGCTCTAAAGAGCACTGGGGCACATTACTGCTGTTAGACTCAGCTAGATTCAGTCAGCCAACCTCTTTAATTCAGTCCCTATTATGTACCAAGTTCCAGGCTACGCCCTGTGGAAGATGAAAGAGATAGAGACTGTTCAGGTTCTCAAAGAGTTTATACAATTTTGTTAGGAAAACCAGGCATGTACATGTGAAATTTAGAAAATAGCACAGGACAGAAAATACAAGAACATCTGAATGTAAAATAGAGATAAGAACTATGGAAAGCTAAGAAGGGGAGAGATCAGAGTAAGTTAAAATTATCATCAGGGGAATAAGGACTTGAACTGGACCTTGAAGGATGGGTAGGATACAGACAGACACAGAGGGCATTCTGGATGATGGAGCAGAAAAGCACAAGTAAGTGACAAAGGAGAGGGTGGAGAAAAGATCCAAGATGCTGATCCCAGTGGCCCTGCCTAGAACCCTAGAAATACAAATCACTCTTTCCTCATCTTGCTCATTCTATGACTATGACAAAATAACACCTTCCTAAAAAGCACTTGTAAACTCAGAGAGGACCAGACATAATTGTGTTAAAATTAAAATGTGAAGTTTTAAATATGTTTAAAGGCTACTAGAGAAATTAATGCAGGTTCCCAGGGTTAAGTAGGTATTTCCTTTAACTTATTAATAAATAATAATATTTAATATATTAATATTAACATATTGATAATATATTAATGTAATCATAAAATATTAATATATTAACTGTGAATTCCCTGACAGTACTGCAGAATGAAGTAATCTAAATGGATTAGCAGCCCACCCCAAAATTTCATCACACTTTAAAAATATTAGTATACTTGATCACTTTTTTTTTTTTAAGCAAGATGATGTAGAGAAAAATACCAAACTAGAATTCAGGTAACCCAAGTTATAGTATCTGTTCTGTTACTAAATAGTGGTGTGACTCTAAACAAGTCACTAGAAGATATTCCAAAGAAGAGAATGAGTAAAATTCGGTTCCACAAACACTAATCAAGCACCTATTATACTTAATAGAAGAAGAGGGAAAAAATATATAGCATATTTTAGAGAGCTGGTCTCAAAACCAGAGTGACCAAGGTTCAAATTCCACCTCTGGCAAATACTGGCCATGTGATCCAGGATCAGTCACTGCATCTCTCAATGCTCCTAGCAACTCTCTAAGACTCCAAGTTGGGGGCAGCTAGGTGGCACAGTGGATAGAGCATTGGTCCTAGAGTTGGGAGGACCTGGGTTTAAATCTGACCTCAGATACTTCCTAGTTGTGTGGTCCTGGGCAAGTCACTTAACCCATATTGTCTAATCTTTACTGGTCTTCTGTCATAGAACTGTTACATAAGGGAAGACTAAGTTGCAGAGAAGGTGTTGGCCTACATAGGTAAAGGGAATTTCCTCACCTGAGCGTTCTGTATGTCAATGAATTGGCAGATACAGTCCTTATCCCATAACCTACTAGAGATAAGAAGATGAAAAATGGTTTCACCTCTGACCACCAGAACTTTATAATCAAATGTCTCTCTTTGTATCCCCATGCTTAGCACAGTGCATGGCATGTAGCCGGTGCTTAATAAATCCTAAGTGACTAATGGGGGAAGAAGATGAGTACATAAACAGGATAGGCAAAAGACAGAAAATTTTTAAAAAGCAGAGGAAAGATGCAGAGAAAATCTTTAAGAAATATGAGGGAGGAAGTTGCTTTCGTTAAGAGAGCAAGACTTCACAGAAAAAGTAGCACAAGAAACAGGCCCTGGAAGAAGAGAATTTCAACAGGTGATGATGCAGAGGGAATCTCTTCCAAGTCTAGGTCTAGGTAAATGCCCATTGGTGAGAAAGGACTAAAGGAAAAGCACTAAAGTCATGTTCTAAAAATGAGAGTTGAATATCATTATGGTATTTTACATCTTAGTTTTTATTTTATCTTACTTGGAATTAGAGTCTGACCCTATTATGCCAGAGTGAAGAGTGAATCAAACTGTCTACCAATCAACAATTTTAAAATTAATCAATCAAAAACTTAAACACCCCCTACTTAACACTAGGGGAGAGGTGAGACTAATTGTCTAGTACAAAGGCAGAGATATGAGGTCACAATTTGCCAAAGAGAAATCTCTTTTATGTTTTTAGGTAATAGCAGCAAAGGCTAAATTTGTGATCAGTCAATGAAATGGGGAAGGCAGCTATGGCTTAATGGCACAATCTTGTATTGTCACAATAGCAAACCCGAGAATTTGCCAGAACATCATGGGGAAGGTTCAAGAGCTGCATCTCTCACTTCACCCATACTCCTTATCACCTAGTCTCATTCCACTAGGATTCTCTTTCTCCCTGGTCATAAAATGGCAAAGGAGGCAAAAAAAACAAGGATATAACAAGTCACCAAAGATATGCTTTTTTTAGTCAATAATTCTTTCACTTTCTTAATTAAGACACAAGCACAGGGATAATGGTCTTTGTATGGGCTCCAGTACTTGCTGGTCTCATGTCTATGGACAAGCTAACTAAAATTTTCAGAATTCCTAAATCATCTATAAAATGGAAATAACAATTGTAAGGGTAATGTCTTATAAACTGGAAAATATTAAATAAATTTTGAGTTATTATTATTATTCTCCTGCATAGAAACTTAAAATGGCCCTTCACTGCCTTATGATGAAGTCTAAACCCTTTGGCCTATTATTTGAGGCTCCCCACAGTCTGGTCTCAACCTACTCCAGAACTTGCAACTCATTAATCACACCTTCTGAGATCCAAGAGAGGTACTACCAGCACCTTACTAGACCAATGTGGAACTGGAAGAGACCCCAAGGGCCCCTAATCCAGTCTCCTCCAGCACTCACCTAATATTGTTTTTCTAGGTAAGGGTATGTGTCTGTCTTCTGCTTCTTTGCACAGGCCAGGCTTTTGGTGTTGAATTAAGGAACAGAGGGTAGGGATAAACTGGACTCACTGGATTCACTAATTCTTGAAAGTGAATATTCAATTCTTACTTCCCTCTCAATTAGGAGAGAGAGAGCTATGTCAAAAGCACCATACACTTTATGCTTTGGTCAGCACAGAGGAAGTGATTAGACTTAGTGGCTGAAAAGAAAATCAAGTCGTCATATTCTAAAAATGAGAGTTGAATATCATTATGGTATTTTACATCTTAGTTTTTATTTTATCTGACTTGGAATTAGAGTCTGACCCTATTATGCCAGAGTGAAGAGTGAATCAAACTTTGTCTACCAATCAACAATTTTAAAATTAATCAATCAAAAACTTAAACACCCCCTACTTAACACTAAGTAAGGGAGTTTCCAAGTCACTTACTAAAGTGAGTAATAACTCCAGAGGTCACAGACCACCCCCTGGGCAGTGTTAAGCAAATTGAAAGATTGCAATTGGTTCCTGTGAAGTATAGGAAGGGACAGGAAGTGATGTGGAAAAAGAACTATAAAAAGTCTTAAACTTCCTGTTGGGGGAACTTTGGCTGATAACTTGGCTTTTAGAGGTGGTTTTGGACTGGATCTTCAGCTTGGACCTTGACTTTGGTTCTTGGACTGCTTCTTGAAGATATGTTCCTGGATCTTCTCCTTTGAACTTTGTCTTGGGTGAGTGAGTAGCTTGCCTTCCTTTCCTGGCTTCTGGAGAGATCAGTTCCAGAGAGGTCTTCCTTTCCTGGAGGAGGCTGCATAGGTGGAACCCTTGCATAAGACACCACTAGGTCCTCTGGCTGAGGGTTAACAAGCCCTGCCAGGGCTGAGCCAGACACAGGAGCAACATTAGTGTGATAGGCTAGACATTGTCTCTACTCTCTTCTTCAATTTCTCAACTTTCACTCTTTCTACCTCTGTAAATAAACACAACTAAAAGTCATTTTGACTTGAGCTATAGTATTTTAAATCGGTGACCACAATATTACCTTAGAATTCTCATATTTAGTCAAACTCTAAATTTAATTTTTTACATAGGTTAATGTAAAATAGTTAAAAAATTAGAATGGTCATGGTACCTTTCTACAGAGAATTGGTGCAGTGCCTGTGACCAGTTCCTGGAAATTCTCTATTTATATCTATAACAAAAAGCATGATGCAGATAACTGGCTTTAGGACTATAACCAATGAAACTAATAATTTATCATTGTCATCACTGTTGAAAATCAGTACCATCTCTGTTAATATAGCAGCCAGAATGCCTCCCCCTAAATCTGTAGACAGTCCCAATTATACTAGGGTAGTGTAGGGGAAAGCACAAGAGCCACGTGTTAAGAGTCAGGTTCTAGGCACTGCTCCTGGCTAACTATGGGAGGCTGGGTGAGTTACTTTACTTCTCTGGGCCTAT
Organism: Monodelphis domestica; assembly: GCF_027887165.1. Taxonomy (NCBI): domain Eukaryota; kingdom Metazoa; phylum Chordata; class Mammalia; order Didelphimorphia; family Didelphidae; genus Monodelphis; species Monodelphis domestica. Next base: position 60,469,046 of record NC_077233.1, on the reverse strand, counting down.
GTTTCCACATCTATGAAATAAGATGGGTCAGACCAGCAATCTCTAGAATCACTCCCAGCTCTAACACTTACTCTCAGAAGTTTGCCAATAGCAAACATTCATACAACTTAGATAGCTATATAGCTTGCACTTGACCTCTTAAATGAAAGTCACTTGGGGAAGCAGAGTCTCTCTCAGAAAAGGGAAAGATCTCCAAGGATTTACCACTTTTAGCAACACCTTCTCAACTTTGCTGGGGAAAGTAGGAGGAAAAATGAAAATGTACAAATGACTTCATTAAAAGGGGTGTCCCATTGGGTAGGGAATCATGCAGGATGGGGGAAGGGGGACAACAAACATTGGAAATAAAGTTGATATCTAAAAATATCAAGAAATGAATTTTAAAAGAACATATCCAAACCTAAGTAGCCTTCTACATATTCATCCTCTACTGAGTCACTAAAGTGATTTTCCTAAAACTTTGAACTGACCATGTCATTCCTCTACTCAGAAAATTCTCATGACTCCCTATTATATGAAATTCTCTGTTTGGTATTCAAAGTCCTTCATAACCTAGTCTCCTATTTTTCCAGTCTTTTTATACCTTACTCTCCTCTGTGTATGCTTCAAGCCAGAGACAGTGTCTCCTGACTGTTACACCAACAAGATATTCTGCTTCTCGGCTTTGGGCATTTTCTCTGTCTCCCATGCCAGGGATGCTCTCTCTCTCTCCTCATTTCTATCTGCTGTTTTCCCTGGTTTCCTTTAAGTTCCTACTAAAATCCCATCTTCTACAGGAAGCTTTCCCCAACCTCTCTTAATTCCAGGGCCTTCACTCCATTATTTCCTGTTTATTTAATTTATTTGCTTTATACATGTGTTTGCATGTTGTCTCCCCAATTACATTTACTCCCATTGAGGCAGGAACTGTCTTTTGCTTCTTTTTGTATTTTTCAGCACCTAGTACAATGTTTGGCACATAGTAGGTACTTAATATTTAGGGATTAACTGAATTCCACATATATGATTTTCTATGTTCCATTTCTATGTCATGTCTCCTTATCTCTGCTTCTTAGAATCCCTCTCTTGTTTCTACAAACTTTCCTGATCTCTTTGGCTACTAGTACTTGCCCCTTTAAATTATCCCATACTTACTTTGTGAGTCTTTATATATACATTAACATATTGTGCATTAGAAGTTCTGGCACACCTTAGGGTGGGCTGAAAGCTTTATCATTTACCCTTTCCCTTTGATGCTTTGCAGAAATCCAGGCATACTATGTTTTATGGTTTCCTCTGATTTATTAGTACAATAACTATCAGAAGAGAAAATGATATTAAATTAGTAACGTAAAAAAAATGTTCATCTCAGTGTACAAGTTGTCTCTCCAGACAGAATAGAAGTTCCTGGGGACAGGGGCTGTTTCATTTTTGTCTATCTATATCTGGTGTTTGGCATGTAATTTGGGATTAATGAATGCTTGATGGTTTAATGTTTGGAGAAAAGAAAGAATATACACAAATGGCTCAGAGAAGATTTGTTTTAAACCAACATCAGTGGGATGCCTCTCAATCTGTTTTCCCTTTGCCATCTAAAACAAATTTCTTCCCTACTTTTCTGAAAGTCTATTCAGCACCGAAGTATTAAAAAAGAATTTAATATTATACATTTCTGACAGTTTGTATTTTTCACAAGCACTTGAACCTCACATTTGAGTCTTAAAATAATGTTCTAAGGTACTTCATATACATAAATTGGGGAAGAGGGAGGCAGGACAGTGCAGATATTATGCCTATTTCATCGCTAATGAAGGGCCAAAGAAATTCACTGGCCTGCCTAAGATTGTTAGCCACAAAGCAAGAACCAGTTTCAAGGCTTTTCCATTGCAAACAGTCTCTCTCCTCCAAAGCTTTTAAGGAGAACAAGGAGACTGTACTGGAAAAATCACTGGTCTGGTAGACTCTGGGGCTTGTGACTCCAACAAGATGCTTCAGAGCAACAAACATTTACTAAGTGCTTGGGGGGGGGGGGGGGAGAAGGTAATTTCTTGCTAGGCACAAAGCACGCTGAATCTCAGTTTCTTCTGTTTGAGGAAGATATGAACAGCCCATTCTCAGGGGTATCCCAAAGAGAGCTCTGTGAACTGCAAAAACCCCTACGTTCCAGTGTTCAGGACACTTGCAGCAGGGTTGGGATGAAATAAAGTAAGACAGTGTGATATGGGCATTATTATCTTTATTTTACAAATGAAAAAACTGAGGCTTCCAAAGGTCAAATGACATGACCGAAACAAGGCAAAAAGAGAGCTGGAAGTTAAGCCCAAGTTAGCTGACCATTAACATGTCCCTAGTACTATTTCTACTTCTCCTTTCAAACCATCCCTAGTCCCCATCTCTACCTTGTGGCCCCTCCCACCAGCAATCTTCTTTCCTCTAAACCTTTTTTCCCCTCTCTTGTGACCCATCCACAATTCTCACTTCCATCCCACTACTCCCACTCTTTTTTATTTCGCTACCATCTCCCATTCATAATTTCCATATCATCAACATTTCTGAGCTAGAAGGAACCTCAGAGATCTAATTCAACCTCCTCGTTTATAAAGAGAAGGAAATTGTCACAAGCATCATTGTAAGAATGTCAAGAATGCTAAATCTTAGAATGAGCTGGGAATGGAGATAAATGCCAAGGAATAGAGAGAGGGCATTGAAAGCTATTTTGAGGGATCAAAATCAAATGTGAAAGGGTCTCTGCTAACTGTGTCTGGTAATTAATACTAACTGAAGCAATCCAAGCAAAAATATTTGTTAGCAGTCAGAATAAATGGGCCAACTCCTAGTTTGCTTTTGTTTTCTTGGACTGAGAAGGCTCAGACAAAAATTAAAGAGTTGAAATCCAATATAAGTGAATAGGTGCTGAGAAAGCACCCATCTGCCAACAATGAATTCAAAATAGACCAGAACTAAGAACAGCAGAGGTATCAAGCACATCAGAACACTCCCCCAGAACAGCCTGAACCAGATTAAAATGCAGTTGATAAATATTTCACAAAATAAATAACAATACAATAGAACAAGAATAACATTAACAGAGGGTCAATATGTGGCTGCAGGGATCCTTATGTAAGGTTAGTGGCCCCATTTGTATTTGAATTTGACGGCAGAACTGATTGCTGAGCTGCTATCAGCCACCTTTGAAAACTCATGAAACAAATGGAGCATCAGACCTAGAATCAGGAGGATCTGAGTTAAAAATTGGTCTCAGACACTTCCTAGCTGTGTGATCCTGGGCAAGTCATTTAACCCCAACTGCAAAGCCCTCAGAACTGATACTAGGACAGAAAGGGAGGGTGACAGGCAGGGAAGGTGAAAAGGAAGGAAGGAAGGAAGGAAGGAAGGAAGGAAGGAAGGAAGGAAGGAAGGAAGGAAGGAAGGAAGGAAGGAAGGAAGGAAGGAAGGAAGGAAGGAAGGAAGGAAGGAAGGAAGGAAGGAAGGAAGGAAGGAAGGAAGGAAGGAAGGAAGGAAGGAAGGAAGGAAGGAGGGAAGGAGGGAAGGAGGGAAGGAGGGAAGGAGGGAAGGAGGGAAGGAGGGAAGGAGGGAAGGAAGGAAGGAAGGAAGGAAGGAAGGAAGGAAGGAAGGAAGGAAGGAAGGAAGGAAGGAAGGAAGGAGGGAAGGAGGGAAGGAGGGAAGGAGGGAAGGAGGGAGGGAGGGAGGGAGGGAGGGAGGGAGGGAGGGAGACATGGAATGGAAGACAGAACTTTACAGTGGGAAAATGTGATCCTCAAGTACATTAATGCAAAAGTCTTCAAACTCTAAGCTGTTGAACTTGACTTCAATTCCTGGCAAAATTCAAGAATGTACTACAGGGATGGGTGAACATTTGGAAAGGGAAGTAGCAAACATGAGGAGACAATACAGCTTCATCAGGTAAACAGGTATACCAGACTAACTTTATCTTCTCTTTTGATAAGGTTACTCAATGGTAGATTTGGGCAATGCCAAAGATAGGATACTTGATTTCAACTAAGCACTTACAAAGTCTCAAACTATCTTTGCGGACAAGATGGAGAAATGTAGCCTAGACAATAGAACAGTGAGATGAATTTGGAAATTGTTGAAAATCCAAAAAGCATCCATAGTTTAACCAATGTAATACAAGAAACAACAGAATGATGGGTTTGGATTCAAGAGACCTTAGTTCAAGTCCTGGTTCTGCTAAATGTGAGACCTTGGGCAACTCCCTTAACCTCTCTGGGCTTTTTTAATCCTCTAAAATGAGGAAGCTGAACTAAAAGACCTCTAAGACTCTTCTATTCTAGATCTATGACTATTATGTCAACTTGAAGGAGTCTTTAGTAAAGTGACCCAGAGATCTGTCCTTAGTTCTGGGTTATTTTGAATTTTTAGCAACAAAGTGCATGAATGAAGGCATTAAAGGCATGCTAATCAAATTTACAAATAACACAAACCTAGAACAATGGGTCAAATCTAATAAGATAACAAGCATAATGTAATAGCCAACACTTGGATTTTAAAAATCAGTTGAATGAATAATAGATTGAATAGATATAGCCAACAAATAGCTGACATTTACTTCACACTTTATGATCTACAAATCACTAATGGGAGGCATTGTCTCGTTTGAGTCTCACAACAACCCTAAGAGGTCCATACTACAAATATTACTATCATCATTGTAGAGAATAAGGAAACTGAGTTTCCAAAAGTGTCAGAAATATTCATTCCACTGAGCAGTTAAAAAAGGTTTTCCTAACCCAGACCCAATACACTGTGTACTGTGTGTACCAGGATGTCTCTCAGAATGATCAAGGCCTAGACAACAGTTTGTATGAGAAAGACATGAGGTTCTAATACACTGCAAGCTCAATATGGAATCAGCCAGGTGACAAGCAACCAGGCCTACCATCCTGGATGAGGGAGAGAAAAATTCCTCTATCCAGGACTGTGTTCAGTTCTAGAAGCCCTGTTTCAAAAAGGACATTAACAAGCAGTATGGAGTCTGAGCAGTTTTAAGATTCACATATGTCATCCAAAGGAAAGCAACTAGGATGCTGATAAGACTTGCAATCAGTGGTCAAAGAGGGACTGTTAGCCTGGAGGAGAGACTTACATGAAAATGATAGTTGTCTTTGAATATTTGATGAGCTGCTTTATGACAAAGGGATAAGGCTTATGTTACTCAACCCCAGAGGGCAGAACCAGAAAGAAGGGTAAAAGTTGCAGAGAGGCAACCCTCTGACTCTATATAATGAAAAACTTCCTAAAAATTAGAGCTGTACAACAGACTATCCTACACTTTTCAAGTTGATGACTTCAAGACTTATATATCCAGCCTTAGTCATTCTCTTAAGGTTCAGTCCCACATCTCTACCTGGCTATCCCATCTCCCTCCAAACTTCTGAATGTTCACAATCTCGGAGTCTAGAAGGTCCTCTATAGTTCTGGAAGTTTCATCCAGCTATAAATAATAATAGCTGAAATTTATATAGTGTTTTATTATTTTCAGAGCACTGTATACAAATTTGAGGAATCACCTGATTCCTAAAACAACCCTGAAAAGTAGATTCTGTAATTATCGCCATTTTACAAATTAAAAAACTAGGGCTGGGAGGTTAAATGTCTTATCACAGATAGTACCTGAGGCAGAAGTCCAACTAAGGTCTTACTCCAAGATCAGTGCTCTATCCACATCTCACCACCTCTCAATGAAAGGTTGACAACGTCCCCCAAAGGGCAGACAGCACACTGATAGAAGGATCTGAGAAGAAATCAGTTCCTTGCAATGCCTCTGTGACATGAAATTCTCTGGGCCCAGAGAAAGAATTCGACTTATCCAAACTCACCCAGTCAGTTGGTGACAGAAACAGGACTAGAATCCTAAATTACTTCTCTATCCCTTCTGTCACTATTCTTTCCCTCTCCTCTTTATGTCTAAACTCACTCATTTGGGCGGGTGAGGGGAGGGCTAGGTTCAAAGTCTGACTGCTGGTTAGAACTACAAGAGTGCCCCTCAATTGAGGAATGGCTAGTCTATCAAGGGATTGAAATACTATTGTGCTTAGGAAAGGATGGTGGTGACAGTTAATTTATGCAAAAGGCTTTTCACATTTTAAAGCACTATATTAGATGCTAACTATTATTATTTTGTTGTATGAACTGATGCAAGTTCTCCAACCAGAGAAAATTTATACAACAATAAAGTCAAACAATTTAGAAAGGCTTAAGAACACCATTCAATGCAAAGATTGAGCACAGTATCAGAGGACTTATGATGAAGGATGTTTTCCCACCTACTTAAAGAGGTGATGGACTCAGGATGCAGACTAAGACATATTTCTTAGACATGACCAAAGGGGAAATTTTGTTTTGCTTGACAACACATATTTGTTACAAAGGTTCTCTTTTATACTATTCAACTCCTCCTAAAAGAATGGTGATAAATAGGATATGGACTGAAATATATTGTTTTTTGGACACAGCCAACAGGGAAATTCATTTTGCTTCACTATACATATTTACATTAAAAAAAAAGAAAAAGGTTTTGTTTTACGCTACCTATTTACTAACAGTGAAGTGATAAGCTTCAGGGTGTAGATTGATATATCTGTATTTATAGATATAGTAGTCAAATGAAACAGATTCCTACATTGACTATATCCATCTTTTATGTTTTTGTTGTTCAGCTGTGTCTGACTCTTCATGACCCCATTTGGGGTCTTCTTGGCAAAGATTCTAGAGCTATTAGCCATTTCCTTCTTCAGCTCATTTTACAGATGAGAAACTGAGACAAATTGAATTAAGTAACTTGACCAGAGTCACCCAGATAGTAAATGTCAGAGGCCAGATTTGAATTCAGGAATCTTCCTGACTCCAGGCCTGGTACCTTATCCACTGCACCACCCAGCTGCTTTCTATCTGTGTGTCACAGTCACACACACACACACACACACACACACACACACACGTTGATATATACATATATACACATCCATATGAGCTGCAATTTCCTCATGTGGGTATATACATATATACAGAGATAAGCAAACACATAGACACAGGCCTCGGTTTCTTTATATGTGTATATATACACAGATGTGGATACAGATATACACACATACATAAACACAGACCTCATTTTCCTCAGATATACACATATGAGGAAAACATGGGATATGTGTGTGTATACACTTAGACACATATACAGGCCTTATTTTCCTTATGTGTATATATGTACAGATATATATAGACAAACATATTCACAGATTTTCGTCTCCTCGTATATACATATATTGTATACATGCATATATTACAAAATACATACATACACACAAAAGGCCGTTTCCTTGTATGCATATACACAATATACACCAGTCTGTTTCCACACATACAGTCTTGGTTTTCTCATGTGTACATATACACATATGTGTGTATGTATATACAGGTCTCAGTTTCTGTGTATATAAAACATGTAGGGCCTCAGTTTCCATGTATATGTATATGTGTATGTATATCACATATAGGGTCTCAATTTCCTTGTGTATATACCTATAAACACATACACATACGCCTGTTTCCTCATATATGTATATATACATATACATGTATAGCTATGTAGGCCTCAGTTTCCACATATAGATACACATCTCTATAAGGCCTCTGTTCCCTCATGTGTGTACATATGTGTGTGTGTGTATATACATGGGCTTCACTTTCCTTGTGGGGGGGCTTGTGTATGCAGATATATATGTGTGTGTAATATAATATATAAAATACCTAAGGGGCTAGTTTCTTGTGTGTATATACATATCCATACATAGACCTCAGATTATTCATGTATGTATACTATACACATATATAAATATATGCAGGCCTCTTCCCATATGTAGATATACACACATCTGTAGGGTCTGTTTCCTTGTGTGTACACATATATACATATGTGTGTATATATACACAGGCCTCAGTTTCCTGTATATATGTGCATATATTTGTGCATATAACATATAGAGCCTTGGTTTTTTCATACATGTGTGTGCAATATATGAAATACACATATATTGGGCCTCAATTTCCTCATATATATACCTATATCTGTAATAGATGATACTTGAAGGGTATATTTGATGGATACCAGATAACTAATGGATCAGGTAGTTATATTTGGTTTTGGCCAAGGCCAGGCCACATATGTATGTGTATATATAAAACAGACATACAGAGCCTCAGTTTCTTCATGTGTGTATATATAAAATAGACATACAGGGTCTCAGTTTCCTCATATGTATGTATGTATATATTATGTAAAACATACATATAAGGCCTCAGTTTCCTCATGTTTGTGTGTATAATATATAAAACACATACATGGGCCCTCAGTTTCCCCATCTATGAGTATGTGTATATAATATATAAAACATATACAAGGGCCTCCGTTTCCTCGTGTGTATACTTCTCCAGGCGCACACATGTGTATCAAAGAGGGGTGGCCAATGTGGGAATCTGCTTTGCTTGATTTGATTACACGTTTCTGTAACAGGGATATTGGGGGTTTTCCCCCGCTTTCTCGATTTGGGAAGAAAAGTGGGAGAGTGAATACAGATCTGAAGTTAAAATTTAATAATTAAAAAAGAACAAAGGTTTTATTTATTTTTCTTCCTTTTTCAGGGGATGGTGCAGGAAGGAAAGATGAGTTTTTGCTCACTGAAAGAAATAAAAGTATTTTTGTTCGGGCTGGGCTCTGATCCTTCCTCCATTAAGATAATACCAAAGGGGATGGAAGGGGCAGGTGGCAGCTTATGGGGTGCAGCCCCTCCCCGCTGCGCGGTGTGACCTTGGCCAAGTCCCTTCGCCCCTCCAGGCCCCAGTTTCCTAGCCCGCCCGGGTGGAAGGGGACTGGTGCTGAGCACTCAGCCCGTGCCCCGTGGGACTCACCAGTCCCAAGTCTCAGGCAGATTCCCCGCCCCGCTCCCCCTTCCCCGCCCCGTCCCGCCGGCGCGGCTGGCGCGGCCCGGCCCCCCACTCACCCGGATGCCCTGCAGCACCCGCACCCGCTCCTCCTCGTCCATTCCGAAGGACACCTTGCGGGCAGTACTCTCGGTGCTCCCCATCCCCGCCCTCCCGGTACAGAGATCCCCAAGGAGCTTCTGAAGGCGAAGGGAAGAAAACGCGAACAAACTGTTTAGCCCACAAGACACTAAAACCCGCTTCGGGACTCCTGGTTCCCTTCGGCTCCCTCTGCCTCCGCAGTGGGCTCCCTGCTAACAAGGCCTCATCTCATTGGCCGCTGGCAGACAGGCAGCCAATAGTGAAGAGCTTCCTTCGCGGGGCATGCTGGGATTTGTAGTGTTTCCCTACCACCTTCCTAGGAGGCTCTGCTCCGCGGAGCCCCACCCCTCTAGGGGGCCAAAGTCCAAAGTCAGTGTTTCTATTCCCCCTACCCCCCCAACTGGGCGGAGTCCACAGCAGTATGAGAAGGTAGGAGGGGAACTCTGAAAAGAAGGATCTCCAGCCAGCTTAGCCCCTACTCCCAACCTACTCACTCTACTTAGATAAATCATTTCCCCACGGAGGGAATGCAGAACGGTAGGATCCTAAAGAGGGCGCAGATCGTGGTATCAAAAGCCCTGGGTTCAGATGCAACTGTGGCCTCACTAGCTGTATGACCTTGGGCAAGTCATAGATCTAGAATTCCGAGGACCTCAGACACCATCAAATCCAACCCTGCTACCACCGCCCCCATTTTACAGATAGGGAAACTGAGGTCCAATGACTTGCTTTAGGGCAGATGCTTACCTAAAGTTTCCTGGATAATCAGCATCAGAAACAGAATTTGAACTTTCTGATCCCAGTACCAGACCTCTGTCCATTTCACCAGCCTTTGAGCCGGTTGGTTGTTGATCAGTCATTTCAGTCGGGTCTGCCTCTTCCTGACCCCATTGGAGGTTTCCTTGACAACCACACAGGAGTGGTTTGCTATTTCCTCCTCCAGCTCATTTGTCAGATAAGGAAACTGAGGTACAGAGTGAATTTACTTTTCCATTTCCACACAGCTAGTAAGTGTCTGCAGCCAGATTTGAACTCAGGAAGATAAGTCTTCCTCACTCTAGACCTGTTGCTCTATCTTCTGGGCCACCTATGTGCCTCCCAAGCTCCATTTTTGATCTCTAAAATAAAGATGAATGATCCCTGTTTTGCCTACTTCCTAAGAGTGTTGAAAAGCCAAAATCAGATAAGAACTATAAAGTGCTTAAAGGTAAACCTTAAAGTTCTATATAAATGCCAGCAATTGTTATTCTAGAGCAAGAAGAGAACCATTTGCCTCTCTTTTCTTGGACATTTCAAACTCCTTCTCTCTCGAGACCTCTTGGGGGGGCGGGGGGGGGGGGGGGAGATACTGGAGGGGTTTGCTATTTCCTTTTCCAGCTCCTTTTCCAGTTGGGGAAATTGATGGATTAATTGATGGATCACACAGCTAGTAACTACTGAGGCCAGATAGGAACTCAGGAAAATGAATCTTCTTGACCCCAGGCCTGACTCTTTCCACTGTACCCATCAAGCTTCCTGTGGCATATAGTAAATGCTTAATGATTGCTTTTTTCTAGATTAGACCCCTTTTCCTGAATATTTCAAATTTATCCTGGCTGCATTTTGTTTGTACAGATTTGCAGGCAGTCTCCCTCATTAGATTGGGAGCTTTTCAAGGGCAGGGATTGTCTTTAGCATTTCTTTGCATCCCCAGCACAGTGTCCAGTACCTAGTAAAGTGCTTAATAAATGTTTTTTGATTGTACATTGTCTTGTTCAATCAGACAATGTTTTCTCCCTTCTGCCTTTATTGTTTGGCTTTGTTTTGGTTTTGGCCAAGGCCAGGCCACATGCTTAGTAAAGTAGAAAGAACAGAACTTGGAAGTCTTAGCATCTGAATGTAAATCCAGGCTCCATCATTTATCTTTTCAAGGAATTGCAAAACGTTTCAATCCAGGGTGGAGAGTAACCCTTAGCCCATTTGTATGGGACTCTCCTTAATGGTAGAGAATGATTGCTACTCTCATTACGGAGGAGTTGCTGAGAGATAGATGGAAGAGATCTTTCCTTCCTCCAGGGCTTCTGACTTCCAGCTTGGAAAAAAAAGATGATCTATTATTCCATATTCTTTCCAGATGCCTGAGGGAAAGATTCTAAGAAGAAACCAAAGTCTAGAGGAACTAGAAATTTCGATCATGTCTCTATCTGTAGCTTGCAATGAGAAGACTGGACTAGATGACCCCTAAGGTCCCTTATAGGTCCAAACTCTGTCATTTGGGTAGGAAACATCCCATGTGGAAGGTGTCTCCACGAACTCAAATCCACAATTTCCTGTAAATTGTATAGTTCCCTAGCAAAATTAATTTGCTGAGGCAAGTTACCAAGGCAGATTAATATAAAACAGAATTAGGACTCGATTCCCAGTCATAGAATCATAGATTTAGAACTGGAAGATCTCAGAAAGCATCTACTTCAACTCTCTCTAGAAGGAAAGTTGAAAAAAAAAATTCTGGAACAAATAATTAGAAAGAGAATAAACAGAATTAAGTGATATACATGTGATAATACATGTATAACCCAGTAGAATTGCTTGTCATCTCCAGGAAGGGGAAGAGGGGAGAGAGAGAATATGAATCATGTAACCATAGAAAAATGTTAAAAAGCAAACAAACAAACAAATAAATAAATAATAAAGAGAATTAAGAGAGATATAACTTGCCCAAGTAACAAATTCCTTGAAATTTCCAAATAGAAACTAACGGCTCCACGAGACAAGACATGTTAAAATAAAATCAAAAGGGATAGCTAGGTGGCTCAGTGGATTGAGAGTCAGGCCTAGAGATGGGAGGTCCTGTGTTCAAATCTGACCTCAGATCCTTCCTTAGCTGTATGACCCTGGGCAAGTCACTTAACCACCAATGCCTAGTTCTTACTCCTCTTCTGCCTGGTAACCACAGTATTGATTCTTCCACAGAAGGTAAGGGTTTTAAAAATCAAATCAAAAGACTAAAAACAGAAAAAAATGTAAAATATCTCATTAAAAAACTGACCTGGAAAACAGATTAAGAAGGAAAAAAATGTAAAGAATCATTGGATTGTCTGAATACTACCATCAGAAAAAGAACTTAGACACCATATTTCAAGAAATCTTAGAAGAAATTTGCCTAGATCTTTTAGAACTAGAGGGCAAAATTTTATTTTTAAATCCCCTAGTCACTTCCTGAAAGAAACCCCAGAAATGAAAATTCCCAGGAATATTATAGCCCAAATCCTGAACTTCTATGTCCAAAAGAAACATACTGCAGCAAGCATGAAAGAATTCAAATATGAAAGAGCCAGAATCAGTATCCATAAGATTTAGCAACTACTACTATAAAGCAACAAAGAGCTTAGAATGTGATATTCCAGTAAGCAAGGGCTTGCAGCTATGAATAACTTATCCAGAAAAAATGAGTATAATCCAAAAAAGGGGAAAATAATGATCTTTAGTGAAAGTCATTTTAACCGTTTCTGATGAAAAAGACCAGAGCTGTATAGAAACTATGAAATACAAAACACAAAGGAGTCAAAAGAAACATCAAAAGGGAAATATAAGCAAACAACCATAATTTTATTGTTTGTGTTCCACTGGGAGAGGTGAACCATGTCCTTCCAGAGTTCTATTATCAAAGGTCATAGAAGGAAGCAGGGGATAAGATAGAAAGGCTGGGAATGGTTTTGTCATGTCCTGATAATCTTAAAAGGAGAATGAAAAAGAAGGAAAAAGAGAATATACTGAGGGGAAAGTGGAGAAGTTGAGAGAAATCTCAGATAATCAGACTATGCAAGTAAAAGATTATATAAACACCAAAGAAGAGGCCAGAGGAGGAGGTCAAGCTTGAACTACATTCAAATAAACTTGTCAAAAGATGGAAGAGTACACACATATATATGCATATATTAGGTACTGAAATGTATTTTCCCAACAAGAAGAAAAGTGAAGAAGAGTAATGGGGGGATAAGTAGGAGAATAAACCAAGGGAGGAATTGATCTTAAGCAAAACAAACACTAATTTAGGAAGGAAATCCAAAAGAAAAGAAATAAAAGATAAAAATCAATGAGTGGGCTCTGGTTGAGGGAAAGAAAAGAGGCAGGGGAGAGAAGTAGATTGCACCAAACCTATAGTACTGTTGCTAAGCAACCTTCTCTCTAATTATTTCTTTATAAAATGGGAACAGAAAACAAAGAGAAGAATTAGATGGAGCAAAATATAAAATCAATGATCATAATTATGAATGCAGTAGAATGAACTCTCCCATTAAATGGAAGAGGATAGAGAATGGATTAGAAAACAGAATCCAAAATGTTCTTGTTTATAAGAAACACATTGAAATATAAAGATTCAGCAGAACCAGGAGAAAACTGTACACAGAGACAGATACACTGTGGTACAATCGACCATAATGGATTTCTCTACTGGAAGCAAAGCAATGATCCAGGACAATTCTGAGAGACTTAGGAGAAAGAACACTATCCACATCCAGAGGAAGAACTGTGGGAGCGGAAACAGAAGAAAAACAACTGCTTGATCACATGGATCAATGGGGATATGATGGATCACCCTAGTGCAAAATATTAATAATATGGAAATAGATCTTGACCAATGACACATGTAAAACCCAGTGGAATTGTGCCTCGCCTATCAGAAGGGGTTGGGGGGGAGGGGAGGGAAAGAACATGATTTTTGTAATCCTGGAAAAATACTCTAAATTAATCAATTAAATTAAATAAAAAATTAATTATTTTTTAAAAAGCAGGGGGAAGAAATATAAAGATTCACACTGAGTTAAAATAAGGTGATGGAGCAAAGTCTGTTGTGTGTAACCTGAAGTAAAAACTTAAGAATTCTAATTAATCCAACAAGCAACCACAGTTCCACAAGTCTTTCAATGAGGTATGTTATCCACCCTATCCCTGCCCACAGAAGAGAGGTTTTGGTCTCAGAGCTAGAATGAGACATACTTTCTTTATTATGGTTAATATAAGAATTTCTTTTGCAAATGTCTTAGAGGAGCTTTGTTTTTCTTTTCTTTTTCAGTGGAGATGAGGGAGAGAGAAAGAGATGAAAACTAATGCTTATTGAGAGAAAGTAAAAGCCACATTTAAAAAGTACACTAGACAAAAATGTAAAGGAAAGTAACACAACAAGGCTTTAAAAATCTGATCAATGCAGGGACCAGTTTTGAATTCAGAGGACTAATGATGAAGCGTTTCCCATCTTTCAGCAGTGTTCATGGACTACAGGTACAGAATGAGGCATCCATTGTCAGACATAGCTGGTGTGATGTTTGTTTTGCTTGACTGTCCTGAACTTATTCTACAGGGGTGAGGAAGAGGGAGAGGGTCACTGGGAGATGACAGTAGCATCAAAATGGGAAAGAGCTTCCATAAAATATTGTTAAAAGAAGAAAAGCACACAGAGTTAGTAGCTTGTGCAAGGAACAACAAGGAGGCCAGTAACATTGGATCACAGAATACATGATGGGAAACCCAGGGAATTTCAAGATAGTACACAGTCAAAGGAACACAGCACAGTTCACAGTGTAATTCACAAATTCAGTCAAGCTAGCCTTTAGATCAAAGGTTCTTAACTTGAGGTCTATGGATTATTTTTTAACTATATTTTATTATTATTGGCTTCCATTTGAAATCCTGAGTTCTTCATTTCATGCATTTAAAAACACAATGCAAAAGTAAATAAAAATAAAAACTAACTCATAGACTTCAGTAGATGGTCAAAAAGGATTTAAATAAAGGTTTAGAAATTCAGGATGCAGAACTTTATAGTTCTCAGATAGTCCAGAACTCCTGAAGAACAGTTCTTTTCATTCTGTATCCCATTGATGACATCCCCTCTCCCTATTTCTATCCGTTGCTAATTCATCCTCATAAGGTAGAATTTAGGCAAATTAGGCAGGTCAGATATAGAATGAACCTCTCTCCCTGCTTCTATGTCCATATTTCCTCCTCTAGCCTAGATATAACTCCAACACTGAGATTTTTAGCCCTGGGGACTATTTGGAATCTTTTCCCCTTACACTTTTCTCTCATGTCTTCCTCCCAAGCTAAAGCCCAACCAACTACTCTCTAGAAAATGGAGAGTAAGGAATAAGAGGGACATTATCCAATAATGACACCATGAAAATCTTTGATTTTCTCTGCCTTTGTTGTTTTTGAAAAGACTTCCAAGGAATAGTCACATGAAAAGAATCATTAGAAAAAAGAGATAATTAGATAAATAAATTGTCCAGACTCACATAGCTAGGAAGTGTCTGAGGCCAAATTTGAACCCTGGATCTCCCGTTTCTTGGCTTGGCTCTTAATCCACTGAGTTACCTAGTTGCCTACTATGATTTTTCTTCTAATTTTTGCTCTACCTATAGTGCCAGATCATTCTTCCAAAAAGATACAAGTTTGAAATTCCACCAGCAATGAATGAGTACCTATTTTTTCCATAACCCTGCCCTTGAGTTTCTTGCTTTTAATTATATTTTACCAGCTCTATGGATGTGAAAAGGTACCTCAAAGTTGTTTTAATTTGCACCCCTTTGATAAATAGTAATGGTGAGCATTTTTCAAGGGATAATTAATTTGAGTTTCCTCTTTTGAAAATGTCCTTTTTACAACCTTTGATCATCTCTTCCCTGTGGATTGTGAGATATCTTTGTGAATTTTTAACAGTTCCTTATATATTTTAGATGTCAAGGTTTCATTTATGAAATTTGCCATTAATATTTTCCCAAACTGTTCCATTTAATTTATTATATTATTTGTGCTATACATTTTTTAAATTTTGATGTAGTTAAGTACATCTATCTCTTCTGTAATAATTCCTTTTATTGGTTGAATAAAAAAAGTCTCCCCAATGTATAAGTACCTTATTCCATTTTCTCCCATTTGTCTAATAATTCTTTTTTTTTTTAATGTTTAACACTATCATCTGGCTGGTGTTCACAGAAGTCTATCATGAAAAATGGCCTGTCTCACTTCTCACAGATCTTTTTCCTGTAGTTGAGCTCACTGCCAATCTCCCATGGCCAGAAAGAGCAAGGAGGATTGGTCCACAGCTCCATAATTTACTTGTATCAATAGCATACCCTCTCGAGGAGATCCCAGGTTTTTGGCCACACTGTCTTATGTTAACAACTCTGCTCTCTCTCCATCCTGGATCCCCTTCACCTGTTCCATACAATCACCTTTGTAATTTCTGATGCACAAGGAATATAGGATAGAGCATCAGCCTCACATTGCTTCTCCTTAGCTATTCATTCAAGTTGGATTGACAGGTCTGCTACTCATCTCTGCTCGGCAGCATCCTCACAGCACTTGTTACTGTGCCCTCTTGAGCTCCCACACTATAACTGACAAATTTCCCTTCATTTTAGATCTTTTCCTCTTAGGTTTTAACCATCTTCTGGCTCTCCCTGAAATCTGGCTTCTCCCCTCATCCTAACCCCTAAGATACTCTGTCAGCCCTCCTTACTCTCTGATCTCAGAGGGGGCCTCCAACTATTCCTGGTTCCCTATTGGCACTTCCAGACTCGCTCTACTACCATAACTCAGCAACTTTGAGGATTTGTTGTTCAGTTGTTCAGTGGTATCTGACTCTTTGAGGACCCATGGACCATACTATTTGCTGGGTTTTCTTGGCAAAGATACTTGAGTGCTATTTCCATTTCCTTCTCAAATATATTAACACAAACAGAGATTAAGTGGCTTGCCCAGAGTCACATAACTAGTAAGCATCTGAGGCTGGATTTGAACTCAGGTTTTCCTGAATCCAGGCTCAGCACTCTGTCCATCACACCATCTAGCTGCCCCAAACCTTAGAGGTTTATTTACCCTGTCCAAATTTATCACACAATCCAAATCCTAGTGGCTTTTATCTACTAAACCAAGTAGCAGGATCTTTTCTCTCTCTTCCTTCCTTCCTTCCTTCCTTCCTTCCTTCCTTCCTTCCTTCCTTCCTTCCTTCCTTCCTTCCTTCCTTCCTTCCTTCCTTTCTGTCCATCTGTCTTTCTTTCTGTCTTTTGTCTTTCTTTCTGTCTGTCTTTCTTTATCTTTCTTTCTTTCTATCTTTCTTTATCTTCCTTCCTTCCTTCTTTCCTTCCTTCCTTCCTTCTTTCCTTCCTTCCTTCCTTCGTTCCTTCCTTCCTTCCTTCGTTCCTTCCTTCCTTCCTTCCTTCCTTCCTTCCTTCCTTCCTTCCTTCCTTCCTTCCTTCCTTCTTTCCTTCCTTCCTTCCTTCCTTCCTTCCTTCCTTCCTTCCTTCCTTCCTTCCTTCCTTCCTTCCTTTCTTTCTTTCTTTCTTTCTTTCTTTCTTTCTTTCTTTCTTTCTTTCTTTCTGTCCGTCTGTCTTTCTTTCTGTCTTTTGTCTTTCTTTCTGTCTGTCTTTCTTTATCTTTCTTTCTATCTTTCTTCCTTTATCTTCCTTCTTTCCTTCCTTCCTTCCTTCCTTCTTTCCTTCCTTCCTTCCTTCCTTCCTTCCTTCCTTCCTTCCTTCCTTCCTTCCTTCCTTCCTTCCTTCCTTCCTTCCTTCCTTCCTTCCTTCCTTCCTTTCTTTCTTTCTTTCTTTCTTTCTTTCTTTCTTTCTTTCTTTCTTTCTTTCTTTCTTTCTTTCTTTCTTTCTTTCTTTCTTTCTTCCTGCCTTCCTGCCTTCCTGCCTTCCCCTCTCTCTCTCTGTCTCTGTCTTCTACAAGACAGAAGAGCAACAGAAAGGGCTAGGAAATTGGGTTAAGGGACTTGTCTGGGGTCACACAGCTAGGAAGTGTCTGAGGCCAGATTTGAACCTAGGATTTCCCATCTCACTACACCTATCTTCCCCGACCCCAGCTAATCTTATTTCTTTTTTTTTAAACCCTTACCTTCCATCTTGGAATCAATACTGTGTATTGGTTCCAAGGCAGAAGAGTGGCAAGGGCTAGGCAATGGCAGTTAAGTGATCAGCTAATCTTATTTCTGATGGCATTACTAATCATAAGAATCAGATTAGAAGAATACTATTGGTATAATTTATGATGATTGTCTTTGTGCGCTTTCATCTGTGATGTAGATGAGTGTGCACAAAAACACTTGTGCTTGAAGGAGATTTAAGTGGAAAAGTCCATGAACAGAGACAGTTCCACTCTCTAGGCGTTGGAAGCCTGGATCCAGTGGCACGAAAAGTCGTTATACCTGGAGACTTCTTCAGCTGCATTGGATGGCCATGTTGTCTTTTATGCTCCAACACGCCCTAAGCACTCCACAGCGCTTTGCTGGGTCGCCATCTCAGCCGTTGAACCTTCTTATTGGTTTCTTCCGTCTGTTTGGCCAAAGCAATCTTCATATGCTGGGTGAGCAAAGCCCTGGTTCACCATTCAATTATGCAGTAATTACTTTGACAGTTACTTTGACCCGGTTATCTCACCCCTTGGCACCTTCCTCAAAGATACTATAGGTGTGCAATGTCTCATGCAGCCAGATATAGTTACAGGATTATTTGATTTTCTTTAACTTTTTCCTTTCTTATAAGAGATGTTCTATATGGAAAGTGTATACTGAGAGGTGTCTTTAGTAAAGAAAAAAATTTAAAACCAACAATAAAAATGAATAGTCATAGATAATAAAATTAATAATATGGCACTTGAAAGTTGTGTTTTATATATATATATATATATATATATATATATATATATTATCTCATTCAATTCTCACAGTAACTCTGTGAACTAGGTGCTATTATTATCCTCATTTTACAAATGAAGAATTAAGGTTTAGAGAGATGAGGTGACTTGACCCCACAGAAAGTCACATAGCAAATACCTGTCTAAGGCAGGATTTCAACTCTATCCATTATGAAAAAGTTCAACTACAAAAGTTCTTGGCTGGACCTTTTCAACCCTAAAAAAATTCTATTTCCCTTCCTCTAGTCCTGCCTCCAATGGCATTATTTATATATAATTATGCATATATTATTAACTAATTATATAGTATTGTGTGTATATTATATGTTCATATATACATATTATAGGGCATTATGAATATATTATATATACATTATTAAGTAATTATATCATGTTATATAATATGTATATATTACATATTCATATATACATAATATAAGGAGTTGTATATACATTTTATGTGTGCATATGTGTACATGTTTATCCTATATGTGTGCATATGGGATATAAAATATATACATATTATAAGGGTAGGTGTCCATATTATATGTGTATCTATTACACACATACAACATATATGTGTTATAAGGAGTATGCATATATTATATATTATATACATAAAAGGAGGTGTGTATTGTGCGTGTGTGTATTATATGTAAGATATACATGTTATAAGGAGGTATATGCGTATGTGTGTGTGTGAATTCAGAACAAAGAGTTAAGTTGATTAAAATAGAGAGTAATGCTTTCAGAGAAGTTAAACCTCTAATGATTTTGGTCCTTTGCCCTTTCCCTTCTCATTCATTTTCATGAGTGATCAAAAAGAATCTCAGACCTGAAAAAAAATTAATCCTGCAGGATTGGGGAGGAAGTTTCAGAACCAGCTCTTGGCATTTTATTAAAGAGCAGCCCCATAAAAGATTCCAAATGGATAGAATTTGGAAATAGGAAATGGGGCAAGAGGCACAAGGACTTTGGAATGGAACCTTGGTCTTGGGTAATCAGGAAGTAGAAATTAAAAGATAAATTTAAAACCTACAAACACTACTTAAAAAAAACTGAGTACTCTGTGTTCTAAAAACTGGACATCTAGGGTAAAGGCTCTCCTTCTGAAGAGGAAACGCCCATCATAGTCAAATCTCTAAGGACTGACAAACTTGGGAAAGAAAGTGTCTAATAGTTTTTCCCAAGTTTGATGATATTAGGGAGGGCTCTGCCTTATGAAGAACTAAATCTGGTTCCTGAACTAAAATAAAAAGGATGGGGTTCACTCTTCTTTTTATAAGGATGACATAGCACCTCTGCTCAAGTCTTCATTGGTAGTCAGAAACATGAAACAGAAAGAAGTTCCATATGAAGCATCCATACCTGCCAGTGACCATTACAGAACATTAGTAATGGTCATGGAAGATTAACAGACACTATGTAACATACTCACATGTCCACAAAAGGCTTCTATACCTGGTAGAATCTGTATGTCATATGAGACTGTGAGGGAATAGGATCATTGGGAAGGATGATACCACATCACTAGAATCCATCAGTAGCCCTGCAGCATCAAAGGGATGGTTTGTCCCTCCAGGTGCATGATCTGGCCAAATGTATTCCTTATGTAGGCACTCCTCCAGGAGAGACATTGTGTGTGTTTGGGGGAAAGACTGTTCTAGGTTTGGGAGGAAAATGTTCTTTTGTTATTTTTTTACTCTTGCTTTTTCACTAAGTACCTTTGCACTGAATTATGTCCTCTGAGGAGTACAATTAAACTTATCAGTGGGAGCATGTAAGCTGCCATGAGCCACCAAAGACCATGTTGTTTGACACAGTAACAAGTGGAAACTGGGGACTGCAAAGTAGCCCCAGGAAGGATGGAAATATCCTCTAAACCTCCCCTCCAAGTGACTTTCCTCATTAACATCCCCTTATTATTGGAATTGCTATTATTATTATTCTTACTTAGCCCCAGGAAAAATAGATGAAAGCAACATGCTTGCAGGGTTAATACAGATGTCCCACTCTTTCCCCCCAGAATATTACCAGGAGATCCCACTTACAAAATCAAACCTAAGGATTCTTATATACCCACTTAGATAGGACCCTCTTTTCTAGGCATAAAAACTTCTGGCAAATCTGTGCTCTGAATTCCCCAACCTATATCTGGATCATGTTGATTCTACCCCCTGGCCCTGCAGTTAGCAACAATGTTTTGTTCACAATCTCCTTAGGCTTCCTGTCTTTTGTTAGGTTCTATGGAAACATGTATGTTGAGAATGAAACTGTGTGCCAAGTAGATGTGTGATCATGAGGGTATAAAATAAAGCCAAGCCTCAGCCAAGGTGGAGCAATTTATCCTGTGAAACCTGTGCAGCAGGTTGAATAGAATGCTGTGTCCCATTCATCATTCCACCAACACCATCCCACCTCCAAGACCCCATTCTCTGTGGGAGGCTGGCCCACCACATAGCAGTAAGCTATGGTTTTGGGGTGGTTTTTTTTTTTAGTGGATACAGACCTAAAGAGTATTTTGAGCCTATTGTATGGTAATCTAGGCAGTTAGATGATACAGTAGACAAAGTGCTTGGCCTAAAGTCAGGAAAACCTAAATTCAAATCTAAAATTAGATACTTCCTAATTGCATGACCCCCTAGGCAAGTCACTTAATCTCTGTTTGTTTTGGCTTCCTCATTTGCAAAATAGGGATCATAATAGCATCTACTTCCTAGGATTAATGTGAGGCTCACACAAGATAATATTTATAAATCACTTAACACATATAAGGAATGATGAATTGATGGATTTCTGTAAGAACTGGAAATATCTCCATGAACTGATGTGGAGTAAAATAAGCAGAGCCAAGAGAACATTGTACGAACAGTAACTGAAACCCTGTGGGACAATCAAATAGAATTGATTTTACAACTAATAACAATGCAATGCAATGATCCAGGACAATCCTGAGAGACTTACGAGAAAAAATGCTATCCACATCTAGAGAAAGAATTGTGGGAGTAGAAATCCAGAAGATGATTTATCACTTGTTTATATGGGTATATGATTTGGGGTTTTGATTTTAAAAGATGACTCTATTACAACAATTAATAATATGGAAATGCAATTTGAGTGATAATATATGTATAACCCTGTGAAATTGCTTGTCAACTCTGAGAGGGGGGAGAAAAGAAGGGAGGGAAACAATAAGAATCATGTAATCATGTAAAAAAGTTTCAATTAAATTAAATCACCCAGCACAATGTCTGCACACAGTAGGTATTGAGAAGATTAAGATTGATTCTGTATCATTTCCTTAATGAGCCTATTTACAAGCAATTGATTTTATCCTGTAACTGCTTAAGTCATGGTTCTATGTCTCTAAACTTAGTTTCGAGTTTACTTCTTCTATGATGGGTTAACTTTAAAAATTCAATTCTTCTTGCCTTGAGGAATTTAACTGATCTTCAGAAATGTGTGTGAAAACAAAACCTACTATCTTTACACTACCAAACTATCCTTCAAGGATGTCTGGTTTGCTGTCCAAATGTCTAACTTGCTATCTCACACCTATACTCAGACAATGAGTACTTCTTAGACCCATGAGAGAAGTAGGAGAGGTAACATGGCATGGTTGTTGGCCCTAGAGATCAGAAGATTCTTGGATCCTGCTTCTGCTACTTATTAGCTTTGGGACCCTGTCTGCTTCCGTTTCCTCATATGTGGAAGGACAATAATAACCCTTTTGCTACCTGCTATGCTACCTGTATTTGCCTTGCAAAATTAAAAACACAAAAATTAAGTAAAGAGCTTACATTTCATTCAAAATCCAAAATATGGGCTGCTTTTCTCTCCCTTGGAGTAGAGGGAAGTTACTTCTTTGGCTTTGTTCTCTGCTAGAAAGAGGTCCCTGAGAGTGACATATATCCACAAAGCTTATTTGGAGATCATTGGTTCAAGCTTGAATGTTTTGGTGACTGTCTACAAGAGGTGGGTAGTCCTGCCAACTCAGGGACCTGGAAAGGGCATAAGACATAGGTTCTCCTACCCTTTACTTCAACCTTTCTATGGTAGACACTGGAATATGCCATGGTGGAAGAGTACTGAAATGCTAGGAAGGGATAGAATAAGTCAAGATAGAGTGCAGAGAAGACTTTTAGTGTAATGAAAGTATGTTTATAGGATCATAAACTGATAGAGACCTTAGGGATAATTTGATCCAAAACATTTATTTTACTAAGGGGGAAACTAAGGGCCAGAGAAGATCGCCGATTGCCCAAGTTTATACATGTAGCAAGTAGCAGAGCCAGTAAACACAGACTTGAATCCAGGGATTCTTTCCATTATACTAGATTGTAAATAGCCCCCTTCTTTGTATGATTTGTTGAGCAGTTGAAAATGTCCCCTTTTGGATACAAACGTAGTGTCTTCAGATTACAGCATTATCTTCAATAAGCCCTCATTGAAAGCTCCATATGTTGGCAAATCACCTTTTCTGACTCCAAATGTCTCCCAGAAATTAGCCCATTAAAAATACTAGCATTCTACCAAAGAATCATAGAGCACCACAATCTCTGACAAATTAACTGAGAATCACAAAGAGGGCAGTGAAGGGCTACTTGATGGTAATGAGCAGGTTACAAAACACAAAATGCACAGATAGAGAGCTTTGAAGGAAAACCTGAGTCTTCAAGAAGATGCTAGATCAAAAAAGAAGATGGACTGGCTGACTGGAAAGATAAATGGTGTGTAAAACCCAAACGTACCATTGGTATCATTATGTTGTCAAAAGAAAGTGAAGAAGGTTGGAGGTCTGGGTCTGTGGACCCCTGCTGTAACCTGAGGTTGGGCAGGCGCTGGTGAGTTATGATTTTCAATGTGGAGAGAAAACCCAAATCCATGAGATTATAGAGTTCTTTGAGTATGTTACCTGGAAGGAGTATTCCTCCACCACCACCACCATCATCATCCTCATGCTCATCATCACTCTCCAATAAATACATTGGGTAGTTTTTGTAAAATGTCAGCTCCTTGAAGATAAGAACTGTTTTCATTTTGTTTTCTTATGCTCAGTGCCTAGACTAGTGCACATAGGAACCACTGAATAAATGTGTATTGAATTAAATTTTCTTTCCACTTTCATAGTCATTCTTTCATTGATTTGAATCTTTGCAACAACCTGGTTGGGAGGTAGTCAGGGCAGTTATGATGTCTAGTTCTCTTTAATAGGTGTATAAGAGGGAATGACAAGAAGCAATGAAAAAATTGAATTTTGAAAAAAAAATGTCTCAGAGCAGATGGAACCCCAACTGACATCGGGGGATGGTGTGGAATTTTCCAGCCAGGCTCAAAAGGCAATTTGGGGAAAACCAGGACTTCTTGTCTTGGACTTCTTGAGCTGAGAAGGAGGGAACTACCCTTGGCTGTGAAGATACAGATATCTCTCAATCCTTTTACCTGGGCAGTAGAAGATCTTATTTCTCAACCGGTGACAATCTTTAGGATAAAGACTCTCTTTTTTCCTTAGGGGAACCCAGAGCTTATTTCTAAAAGAAGACTCCCTGGTTCAAACCCTCAAGATCTGCTTAGGGAAAATGGCTAGGGATTTCCTTTTCCCCCTGTCCTCATTACCCTTCAACCCTTTATACCTAAATAAAATAGACATCTTGATTTTTAATAGAAACTTGAATCAGATTCAATGTGTTAGGAGGGGAAATTCAAAAACCATCATTTCAAGGAGGCTGAGGGAAAATCTTACTTACCGTTTTAGTCTAGTCAGACTGACACCATTGGTCAATAGCTCAACTTGGGGGAATCCCCAAGTGTTCAACAACTTTGGTTCCTCCTTCAAGTCCCCCACTAATACATAGGTGAGGGGGAAAGTGGCTCTCCCAACACCCTAAAGCCAATTTTAAGACATTTAAGTTAGAGTAGTATTCTTTACATTATGGTATGCATTGGGTAGCTAGGTGATTCAGGGGTTACAGATGAAGTTTAGAGATGAGAAGTCTTGGGTTCAAACTGCAGACATTCCTAGCTCTGTGACCCTGGACAAGTAACTTAATTCCAGTTGCCTATGCTTTAGTGCTCTTCTGTCCTAGAGCCAATATTTATTATTGATTCTCAGACAGAAGGTAAAGGTTTTTAAAAAATGAAAAAGAATAAAATACAGACTCTTTAGTCTGGCATTCAAGGAGCTCTATAATCTGGCTTCAGCCTTTCATTCCAACCTTAATAATACTCTATCCCTTTACACACATTATATTTTCTGATCTCATTCTATCTAACCTTTCCTACTTTTCTCAGTTATTCTTCATGTTTGGTGTGTTTTCCTCTCATATCTCTGCTTGTGGAAATCTTCTCTGTCATTTCCACAGCCTAATTCAGGTGCTACCTCCTATGTGAAGTTTTCCTTGGTTTCCCCATTTGCAAATGATCTCTCCACCTTGAATCTCTAATAACATTATGACTGTAATAGTATTAATACAATTATCTGCACATTTGTTTTACACCCTCCACCTAGGGAAAACTCTTGAGGTCAGGGAGTTTGTTTGTCCCTTATCCCTGGGTGCCTAACAGTGAACATCACAGGCATATAATAAACTTTGCTGAATTGATTTGTTATTCACATTCACACACTTAAAGCCCACTTGATTCCTGTCTCTGCCTAGGACATGGTCTCAAATCTCCTTACTAAATGCTAAATCCTGTATCTCCTGGGTCTGTTCAAATTTTTCCTCCTTGAAGCTTTTCCCCCATCACTCCAATCCACAGCTCAGATCCAATCTCACTTTTTCTTTCTCTGAATTTTTATATATATTTTTATGCCTCCATTTAACCCTGGATCAAATAGTAGCAGTCTTACATTCTTGTCTCCTGCCTTCACTGAGTTATAGTTTAATGTTATATTATCCCTTAATCTTTATAAATCACAGTCAGTCTCCATATTCTACATCCAAGATAATGATATAGGAGCATTGTGCCTTAGGCAGTGGGGCTGTGGACCAAGCCTCATTATAGACCATTATAGATTATCTTCCTCTATTAGAATGTGAACCCCTTGAAAGTAAAGATAGCCACAATTCCCTTTCCCTCTTCTTCCTCCTTTTCTCTGTCTCTGTCTCTATCTCTGTCTCTTTGTCTCTGTCTGT